>NW_027518689.1:10000000-10057500 GCF_043159265.1 Tasmannia lanceolata | reverse complement strand
ATCTATAATTTCATCAGAGTGGTAAGCCTATTAAATAGTTTGGCCAGGGGAAGGGGAACTTGATAAAAAGTTTATCGGAATGTTTTATGAAACATTGAAATGTTTTCAAAGGATTTTACATATGCATTTGGAGGCGGAACACCGCTTGACCAAAATGATATACCAAGAGTGGGACAAGGGGGTAAGTGGACAACTCAGTAGATGTAGTCAAGAAGAAAGGACTTGTACATATAAAATGTGATTAGGGGTAAGATGATCTGACGGTCATCTTCAGGATTATGTCTCGATTGAGGCCACAGGCCTAATGCGAGTGTAGTTTAACTACAGAACGAGATTGCAATGGGGCCCACCATAGGATTCTACAGTATCGACAGTCGGATCCCTGCGACGATCCCAC
Source organism: Tasmannia lanceolata (assembly GCF_043159265.1). Taxonomy (NCBI): domain Eukaryota; kingdom Viridiplantae; phylum Streptophyta; class Magnoliopsida; order Canellales; family Winteraceae; genus Tasmannia; species Tasmannia lanceolata. Next base: position 10,057,103 of record NW_027518689.1, on the reverse strand, counting down.
TCAAAATTCGAATGACCCGATAACCTCCAAACGCATCAGGGTTCCGCATTTTATGTATTTGCACGGACGGATATGATCCGTTAGATCAAGGTGGATATTAATTAAGTATATATATATATATATATATATATATATATATATATATATGAGGAAATGGTTTGTGAGCAGCTGCTCATATAAGCTTATCTGAGCAGAGCTCACAAACTATAGGGGGCCCATATTTTGGGGGTGATCCTAAGCATTCATTTGGAAGGCTCCATCATGGATGGGATGTGTACCATAAATCAGCTCCATTGGATCATCTTAGGGTGTCCATTTGTGGAGGGAAAATTGGACAGATACTGTGTGTCCAAAAATCTGCCCATTTTTCCCTCCACAAATGGAAGGATTAGGATGATCCAATTGAGCTGATTTTTGGTACACACCCCATCCACGATGGAGCCTTCGAAATGAATGCTTAGGATCACCCCCAAAATGTGGATCCCCCTATTGTTTGTTAGCTATGCTCAGATAAGCTTATCTGAGCAGCTGCTCACAAACCATTTCCTCTCTCTCTCTCTCTCTCTCTCTCTCTCTCTCTATATATATATATATATATATATATATATATATATATATATATATATATACATACACGTCTTTGTTAATAGTTAACAACAGACAACAAGAGAATTTTTCAAAGATAAATTGGAGCTGAAATAGCTTGTAGTGGATGCGAGTTAGTAATTAAGTAAATGGATAATTAATTATTCGTTTATTATACTTTATTATACATTATTAATATGATTAATAATATGTATAGTGGTGTCCATTTGTGGAGGGAAAATTGGACAGATACTATGTGTCCAAAAATCTGCCCATTTTTTCCCTCCACAAATGGAAGGGTTAGGATGATCCAATGGAGCTGATTTTTGGTACACACTCCATCCATGATGGGGCCTTCGAAATGAATGCTTAGGATCACCCCCAAAATGTGGGTCCCCCTATTGTTTATGAGCTATGCTCAGATAAGCTTATCTGAGCAGCTGCTCACAAACCATTTCCTCTCTCTCTCTCTCTCTATATATATATATATATATACATGTCTTTGTTAATAGTTAACAAGAGACAATGAGAGAATTTTTCCAAGACAAATTGGAGCTGAATAGCTCGTAGTGGATGCGAGTTACTAATTAAGTAAATGAATAATTAATTATTAATTAATTATTCGTTTATATACTTTATTATACATTATTAATATGATTAATAATATGTATAGTGGTGTCCATTTGTGGAGGGAAATTGGACAGATATTGTGTGTCCACAAATCTGCCCATTTTTTTCCCTCCACAAATGGAAGGGTTAGGATGATCCAATGGAGCTGATTTTTGGTACACACCCCATCCATGATGGGGCCTTCAAAATGAATGCTTAGGATCACCCCAAAAATGTGGGTCCCCCTATTGTTTGTGAGCTATGCTCAGATAAGCTTATCTAAGCAGCTGCTCACAAACCATTTCCTCTCTCTCTCTCTCTCTATATATATATATATATATATATATATATATATATATATATATACATGTCTTTGTTAATAGTTAACAAGAGACAAGGAGAGAATTTTCAAAGACAAATTGGAGCTGAAATAGCTCGTAGTGGATGCGAGTTAGTAATTAAGTAAATGGATAATTAATTATTCGTTAATTATTCCATTTACTTATCTGAGGAGCTGCTAACAAACCATTTCCTCTCTCTATATATATGTTGATATATATATATATACATATATATATATATATATATATACATATATATATATATATATACATATATATATATATATATATATACATGTCTTTTTTAATAGTTAACAAGAGACAATGAGAGAATTTTTCAAAGACAAATTGGAGCTGAAATAGCTCGTAGTGGATGCGAGTTAGTAATTAAGTAAATGGATAATTAATTACTAATTAATTATTCATTTATTATACTTTATTATACATTATTAATATGATTAACAATATGTATAGTGATATGAAATCTAAATGTGGATAGTTATTCCCAAACCGGTTTTTCAAAAGTTGCAGCATTGGAACGGAATTGGTAATTGGGATAAGACTACACATTTGGATAAGGTTTGTGGGACCCACATACTCCCAAAATAGTTGGAGAGCTGGGAAAAACGTTCTCAATTGCTCAAGGACTCAGAGTTGCACTCAAACTCCTCTTTGGATAAGAATTGCTAAATTGTAGGATCTACAAAGCAAGCAATTTCTTTCTAACACCAACTCTTATGAGATAAGGCCACAATGACTGGAGAGAGACTTCAATACACGTTCTCCTATGTTTCTTGGGCGTCCCAACAAAGCCTTGGACGTTTAGAAAAAGTCCTAATTCGTCAAGAAGTCTTAATGCAACTAGTCTTCGTATTGGATAAGAATTGGGAGAGATAAACAAGGGGAAGGTCAAACCAACTCTTCTTATTATTTAAGAGAGAGGGTTGAACGAATTTTGGAAGTATTGCATCTCCAAAATTCATCAGCCACTTCTCCCCTCCTTGGAGAAATTGTTTTTTCACACACTCTCTGTCTTCATCTCTTCTAATTGTTGGAAATTCACCCTGTAGTTTCAAAGAGAAAGGCTTCCAATTCAATTCTTTGATCTTTATATCAAAGGTACTGATTATATCAGACCTTAAAAAAGTGAATAAGTGTTATTCACATCTACGATCAGCAGTGCAAAGAAAAGAATCCATCGGTACAACTTGCGGGGTTCGCGGCTTTGAGAACGATTGCAACCGTTCGAGAAGTAGATCAAGTAACGTGGTTCCTTAATTTCTTCTTCAAAGAGATATTTCGTTATGTTTAATTAATATAATTAACTAATCTAGACTCTAGGATCTTGGGCAATAGCAAGATCGAATATAAATTTAAAGTTTTATGCGATTTTTATTCTATTGCGCATAGCGATCTTGCCGGAAGGGGATAACCTTCCTTCAAGTGGTATCAGAGCAACTAGGGCTCAGATTAGGGGATTAATCTAACCAAAGATAGATCATGCTGTATATCCGCTGTGAGTCCGGACGTTCTATCCTGGCTATCCGAGGTTGTTAGTTTGTAGTGTTAATTAATCAACAAAAAGACTGTTATGTAGAGATGAGCAGTTTCGATCTACTCAATGGGATTTTTGATCTGATCTTTCTTGATGGTTAAAAAGTAGACTCAAATACGAGTCCAACACATCATGAATCATCAAAATCCGATGAGTGGATTGCGAGTTATGATTTTTTCAAGTTAGGCCAAAATTGATGATTTTTCTTTCGAGAATTACATGTTTTATTTCAAGATGGCCTCAAAGTGGTGAGAAAACTTTATAGCCCAAGATTAAAATTTTCAGACATTATTTGGGTGTGTTCTAAGCATAATAAAAAACTAATATGGTAGTCCGAATAATTTTTCTCCAACTTAAAATATTCAGAAATTATGCTATTTTGAAAGGGTTCCTAAAAACCATTATTTTGAGCCTTTCTCGCTCAATGCGTGAAATTTTTTGTGCTAACTTCTGATATCGTAGGAATTGATTCTATCAACTTTATTTAGATTTCAGTAGTTTTCATGGCTGAATTAAAAATTATTTAATTTAATTTCAACATGATTTGATCTTTATTGGTGAAAATTGGGCAAAAAGGATTGTTCGATCTCTATCCATGCATAAGATGCATATGAATAATATTTGTTATTTATTTTTATGGTTTGATATTGCTGGAATGTAGCAATTGAAAGTCCGCAATGTATTAATTAAATGTTTTATTGGTTTATGTACTCCCTCTGGGCAGTTGTGCAGACAACAGGTTTTCCATGGAGAATTTCTTTTGATGTACATATTATTTAGGTTAGTGTAGGAAACTAGGGTAGTTTATTTTTATATTACATCAGAAGTAATGAAGAAAGAAAATCGCTCTTGAGATGGTCAATCGAAGAATCAAAGAGAACTTGGACATGGCGATGCTTCAAGAAGGCTATAGATGATGGCAGACCTCAATTCTATCGATTCAATGGAGGGCAGACGCATTCTTCATGAGTTTTACAGATAAAAAATACTTCAGATGATGAAGTATATCAGTACCAATACCTTTGAAAAATTGCCTTGAGGTCGGTGAATTTTTCCTATTGCGAATAGTGAATAGTTGCCCAAATTTAACCCTTAATTTTGGTAATATGGAATTATGGGGATTAACTAACTCTAAAATGGTTAGATAATTTTTAAATGGTTAGTGGGAGAATCCCTATAAAACTAAGATGCCAAAATTAAGCTTATGGATGTGGTTGTTTTACTTTTCGTGGTTTGGATGTGTGATGGATGATTGCATTTTTCTTTCTTTATGTATGTATTTCCATTGGATGGTTTGTTTTAAATGCATGCATAGGAATCAGATTTTTTCACTTAAAAGAAACCCTCTTTATAAAATATTAACTTGTAAATGGGGATTTAAATAAAAAAGATTAATCTCCATGACCTTCCATAGCCATCTATTGGTTGGCTAGTTTAGAGAACAAGATGGTCATATGCAAGCAGAAGCCGATCTTGATTTTCTTTATAGAGTAACTAATAGATTCCTATAAGGATAAGAGATATTTGTAAAATACATTAGTCATATGCCAAAGCAGAAGCTAGTATGTTTTGTAAAATGATTCTGAAGCAATGGGTGTAAGCTTAACCAAGCAAAGAGTGTTGATGCCCAAAGGATAGATACACTCTGATGCTTGGAGGCCAAAATCAAATCGCATATCATAATTATAATATGATAGATTAGATGAATCCTCTCGTACTCAACAAAGTTGTTGTTGATGAGCATCCAATGCCCATTAGAGAAATACGGTTATTTCTCTTAGTTTTTGTGTTTGAGGGGCACATAAATGAGACAAACAATTGGCAGTATCATTAGAGATCAAAAACCCAGATCTAATGGTTACATGTCATGATAAAATCTAAAATGGTTAGTCTTACTTATTTTATGCCTCATTTCCTTTGCATTTGATAAGGCAGTCTTTAATCCATTAGCTAGGATCCTTGAAGACAACAAAATAACTGGTCCAAACTATGTGTACTGGAAGAGAAACATAATCCTAGTGCTCACAGCATCAAAAGTTTATTAGGTCTTGACTACTAAGGCACCTGAGTTGCCTAGTCCCGATTCTCCCTAGGATGTCAAGGATAGAGCTATAAAATGGCATGAAGATAATGAAATGGTTAAGTGCAATATCCTTGAGTCGATGTCGAATGTGTTGCAACAACATGTCGGAATGGCTTCGTGCATGGATATTGTCTACAATCTTAGTGAGATGTTTGGAGAGCAAAATCGCAATGAAAGACAAATAGCGATTAAGGGCCTAGTTTCTACTAAAATGGTGGAAGGAACCCCAGATAGAGATCACATGTTGAAGATGATGGGCTATCTAAATGAGCTCGAAGTTTTAGGAGGCATGTTGAAACGAGAGTCACAAGTTGACATGCTGTTAGTATCCCTACCACTATCATTCAATAACTTCATCATGAATTACCACTTCAAGAAATTGTCAATGACGTTGACAAAGTTGTCAAATCATCTTCAATCTATTGAGGAACTTCAGGAAAAAAAAATCCTCTTTCTTAGTTGAAGCTAATGTAGTCTCAACTCCCAAACTGAAAGACAATGGAAAAAGAAAGGGTAAAGGCTAGGGTTCTAAGAAAAACATTTCCAAGGTTAAGAACAAGAAAATTTTCAAGAAGAAGACAACCAAAACCAATGATGCTTGCTTCCATTATGGAAAGGTTGACTGAGGGCGAACTCTACCTACATGTTGGAATGGATGCAACGGTTGCAGTCTAAGCTGTGGGTGATCTACTACTAGCATTTGCAGAAGGATATTTACATTTAAATAATTGTCTTTATGTACCTTCTATTAGAAATGATTTGATTTCAGTTTCTAAACTTTTGATTGATGGTTATTCAACAAGTTTTAATAAAAGCAGTGTTTTTATCAAACACGAAAATTCATTGATTACAGTACATTAGTTGACGGATTGTTTATGGTAAATGCCTTAGAAAATGTAAGTAACATTGAGGATATTCCTATTCTAAAATGGAATCATCTGTCAATGGACCCCACCTACAACACTATAATTGTATGGTGTTTCAGAACGTAGAAATAAGACTTTGTTGGACATGGTCCGGTCTATAATGAGTTTCGTAGAAGCACCTCTGTTTCTATGGGAATATGCCCTAGAAACGGCGCTCTATGTCTTAAAACGTGTCTCAACTAAATCAGTACCATCTACTCCATATGAATCATATGATAAGTTGGAGATAAGAACCGAAAGGTGTATTTTCATTGGATATCCCAAAGAAACAAAGGGCTATATATTTTATAACCCAAGCAAGCAAAACTATTTTGTAAGCAGGAATGCGGTATTTTTGGAAGAAGAGTTCACCCAAAATACTGTCAAAGGGGATATGATTGCCTTGGAAGAGCAACCTAAGATTCCAATAGAGAAAGAGGAAGACACTGAGCAAGAAGAACCCACTATACACATACAAGCACTCCGTCGTAGTAGTAGGGTGATCAAACAACCTGATAGACTTGTCTACCTGGGTGCATTTAACCATTTGAAAGTGCTTTGATATCAAATGAAATACAAGTGTGACAACCCAAGAGGGAGGGTGAATTGGTCAATTAGAAATTTTAGGCTTAATTAGGGAAAGATTAAAAATGAAGCCATTTAATAAAGCACTAATTAGTCTAACCCTTGTTCAAATAAGTATATCAAGAAAAGCTATGGTTTAGACATTCTATCATGCACATTTGCTAACCCTTGTTCAAATAGACATTATAATGCAATTAGAGTTTATACATTTAATTCAAGTGCATTTACTAACCCTTGTTCTATTAAAACAATAAACAAGTTGGAGTTAGAGATTACCAATCACCACACGTGCAAGAGAAGGAAAGGAAGAGAGAGAGACAATGAAAATAAAATTTATAGTGGTTTGGTCTATCACAAGACCTACTCCACTCTTCACGTCCGCGCGTGAGTTCCACTATGTCGATCCTCCTTCAAGGCTGGATCAATGAGCCATTACATGACCAAAATTTTCCATTCTCAAGGGCCAAAGCGAAGCCCATCTACACGAAGCCTTCGGCGAGGGGACACACCCTCATATTTCGTCTTCACCTTTCTTAACGGGCCGAAGAGAAGACCCTCAATGAAGAACTAAAAGATAATAAAAACTCATGCCTCTTAATAGGCGGATTACAACCTTATAAGCTCACAATCACTCCAAGAAAATATAAATGTAAATCCGTATGGAGTGCCTCTTGATAATGTGTAGAAATGAAAGATCAAAGAGGTTTTTAGCTTTTGATTAAAAACTTGAAACTCAAAGAAAAATGAGATTTGATCTTTCTCAAATGTTCAAAATGCTTGTAAAGATAGGTTTTAATGATGTATATATATAGTATATTTGAAAATATGACCATTTTGAGTAAAACTGTAAATAACTAGCTTGAAAAAGTCAAGCAGAAAACGCCGCAACGGCTAGTTTGCCCTACCGTCGCGGTCGACCGAGCCACTGCGATTGGTTTTCCCCGCGCTCTCCCCTTCCTCCGCTTTACGAGCGGGAGTCCCATGAAGCTTTTGTCCATCGCCACCGATTGTTTTTCTCCCATGTCTATCGTAGGGAGATGGCGGTTTGCAGTCGGATGATTGACATGGATCGGGAGATTGCAGCCTTGCGGGCGGAGAATGATTTGTTGAGGAATCGGGTGCGTTGGTTAAATGACCAGGCCCGATTCGCTGAGAATGGCCGCTGGGGGAGCTCTTCGGAGGGGGAGCAGAGTGATAAGGAGCTCTTCGATGCGGGGGACTCTTTTGGCGGGCAATCGCTCTGAGCAGGAGGTGGCGGGATGAGTAGGGTTCTGGAGGGAGCCTCTTTTTTCTGCGTCTCTTTTTTTGTTAGGGGCCTTGGGGGTCCAGGCCTGCGTGCCTTCTATCTTTACTCCCCCTCTTTTGTAGGCCTGTGGGCCAGGAGGAAGCAGTTTATAAATGGCTCTTTTTTTCTTTTTCTCTGCTTCTTACAACTTATATCTTATGTTTGCCTTCCTCTTGCGCACTTGCATTACCCGCGCATGTTTGCTTTCCCGGGCGGCTCGAGCTCATCGAATGCGGTTTTTTCCATCTTGTGGATATGTACGCCGGACCCTTGTGACGGGTTCCGAGCCTTTTTCCATCGAACGTGGTTTTTTCCATCTTGTGGATATGTATGCCGGACCCTTGTGATGGGTTCCGAGCCTTTTGCCATCGAACGTGGTTTTTTCCATCTTGTGGATGTGTATGCCAGATTCTTGTGACGGGTTCCGACCCTTTTGCCATCGAATGTGGTTTATTCCATCTTGTGGATATGTATGCCCGACCCTTGTAACGGTGAGTGCGGCGAGGGTTTAAGGATGGCTTGCTGGGGAAGCCATGTAGGGGTAGGGGCGTCTTTTCCGCGTGGGACTTTTGGCGGTTCCCTCGGGTTTCCCAACCGGCGCCACATGCTCGTGTCCCATCGATTTAGAAAAGGAGGGAAACCAAGCGACGCGTGTCGAAACCCTAGCCCTTTTTAAAGCCTTTTGGGGATTTCATTCTTTGCTTTATTTCTTCGTCTTCCTTGGATTAAACGGGTTTCCCTCTGCGGCGATTTTTCTGCGCGTTGCTTGTTCAACAACCTTCTTCCGGTGAGTTCTGTGTCCCTTTTTTTTTCTTTTTTCACTCCGCCGCTTGATAGTTTACGATGTCCGTCGCGACTGTACCTCAGAGCCCTTCTTCTGAGTCGGTAGAAGTAGTGGAGAGGGCTCCGCAGAGAAAAAGGAGGCGGTTGTCTGTAGCAGGTGGGGGTGGCGTCTCTGAAGATGTACAGCAGCCCACGGAGTTGAGGGATAGCTCCGGGGCCTCTGGGTCATCGGTGGGGGCTGCTCCTTCGGAATCTCTGGCTCGAGTTTCTTCTGCTCGTGAGGCGGAGACTGGGGATATTCGGTCTGGTGACGTCATTTGTCCTGGTCGGGTGGCGTGTTTCAGGAACACTTTGGGAGAAGGGGCGGCGGAGAAAATTAGGAGGGAGTTCCACATTCCCGATGATTATGGGATTAGGGTTCCTTCCTTTGTAGAGGGGGTGTGTGGAGGTACCACTGAGGAAGAGGTAGCTTTCTACGTGGAGGTGTTACGGGCGGGGGTTAGGTTCCCGCTCTTGGGCATTATAGTAGAGGCCCTTGAGTTTTACAGGGTGGCCCCCTCCCAACTGGAGCCCAATAGTTGGCGCACTCTCTTGGACTTTGTGGCCAAGGCGGGTCTTCATAAGGTTGAGCCTACCCTTCCGCTGCTCCGGGCCTGTGTTGCCCTTAGCCCATTGGTGAAGGGGGAGGACAGCTGGCTATATCTGACCCAGCGTCCTCAGGTGAAAATGACGGCGAACTTGCCTTCCTCCATCAAAAGGTGGAAGGAGGAGTATGTGTTCATCACCTCTCCGTCGGACGCTGGCTGGGGCTTTCCTCGCTCTTGGAGGTGCTCCGTTGAGTGGCGAAGGAAGTCCCTTCCCGACGAGTCTGACTATAGCAAGTTTGACTTGGGGAAGCTCGCCTCCGGGGAGGCTGTCGACGTTTTCGAGTTTAAATGGGAGAGGAGCCTGAAGAGGCTTGGCTTGCTGGGGGCTGTGGAGAGGAGGGTCCGTAGTACGGGCGAGGGAATGGGGGAGAGTTCCGCCAGTCATCGTGGGGAGCCCCTCCCCTCTTTCTCTCTCTCTGTTTCTCCTTTTTTTTTTTTTTGCTTCCCTTCGTTCTGAGCATTTGTTGTTCTCCTGTTTTTGGCAGGAGGTATGTCTTCTTCCGGCGACGGTGGGAAGGGGAAGGGACTTGTGGTGGTGACGAAAGGTCTGACGAGTCACAAGAAGATCCCTTCTGATTTTATGGCCGCGGCCAGGCTGGGCCGGTCGCAAGCGAGACTCACGGCATCCGTGCCTTCTAGCTCGTCTGTTTGAGCGGTCAGGGAAAAGGGGGTGGCTGGGCTTTTTGCTTCGGAGTCGGAGCCATCCGCCAAGAGGGCTGCCTCTTTTGGCGCTCGACAGGGGGACGTTGTTCGTGCGGCGCGTCCTTCTGTCTTTGCGGAGGACGTGCCAAGTCGGATGGAGGGGGCGGTTATAACCAAACTTCTTCTGGAACGAGTGGTGCTTCCTCCGCAGAGCTTCCAGGCGCGAGGGGAGCTGTTTAAGCCTGACTGGAAGATCGGTGTCGAGGATAGCGTTCTTGCGAATCCTCGGGTTGTGGTGGAGCTGGGGGTGACGACCGCCCTTCCTGGCGACGAGGCTGAGTTGGAGGGCTATGATCGTAGGGCCCTTGGGGCTCAGTATTTTCAATCAACATCCTGCGTAAGTACCGGATGGCCAGTTTTCTGTTTGTACGTTTTCCTCTTTGGTATTTTGAGAACGTACGTTGGTAATTTTCTGATAGGTTGCTTTTGCAGTCCCAGAGCTATGCCAGGAGGATGGTGCAGTGCCTGCTCGAGGACGAGGCTAAGATAAACGCCTTTGCGGAGCGAAACCGGCAGCTAAGCGATGACTTGGACAGAGAGCGACCTTTGATGATACTGTCGCTCAACTTCGGGAGGACCTCCGGAAAACCGTGGAGGGGAGAAGTCGTGCGGCGGACAAATTGGCGGTGGCCCGGCGAACGCATACCCGGGAGCTGGCGGAGGCACGGGAGGAGTGGCGTGGCTCAGAGGAGTTTCTTAGGGCTGCGGCCGCGTTTAGCGTGGATGTTGAGATTGATACTTTTGCTGAATTCCGGCGATGTGTGCACGAGGTTGATCCTTCCTTTCCCCTTGACAAACTAATGCACGAGGCCAAGGTCGATCCTCCGCCGGTACCAGAAGAGGCACCGAAGCTGGTTGAGGAGGAAGTGGCTGCCCTGACGGATCCTGTAGTTACTGAGACCTCTGAGGGGGCTCAGTGATGTTGGGATGTCTTTTTGGATCTTATATTTTTCTTTTTCTTGTGGGTCTGTAATAACTTTTGAATTCTCCTTCTTCTCTTCTTCTTTTCTGCTTTCTTCTTCTTTTTTTATATATTCGACGTGCTCCGGGTTATCCGAGCCTTTTGGTATTGAATTTCAATCTAACCGTCGAGAATATTTCTAGTGCACCCCGTGGGGTGTCTTTTTGCGAAAGGACTATCTTCCCCTCGAGTGATCAGTTCGGGGTTAATGGGTCCCGCCTGCCCTTTAAGGGGAGGTCTTTTCTTCATGGGGAGCGTTTTAGGGTATTCTCGGGGGGATCGGCCCCGATGCTACCTCTGTCTCACTACCTATCTTCTTTCGGGTCCCAAGAAGGACATGAGACCATTTACAAATGGACTCAGAGAATGAGACACCGTTCACAAACGGGTTCAAGGAGAAGACGAGACCAATCACAAATGGACTCGAGAAATGAGGCACCGTTTCACAAACGGGCTCAAGGAAACAAGATAGCTTTGATTGATGAATTCAACAACGAAGAATTTAGAGATTTTTCATGAATTTGAATTTGACGTAAGATTGGATTTGATGAATTTTTGATTTTTTTGAACTCAATGAAATCGGGATATTATGGATCGTGCCCGACAAAGATGTTGGAAACTACGATTTTGACGAATGATGAAACAGCAAACCTTAGGAACGAAGAACCATTACTAACAAGAATGGATTAGGGACACTTTTATGAAACTTCAACAAGATCTTTCTCAAAGAGACTGCTGGTCTTGTCTTTTGGGGATTTTGATAACTGAAACCTTAAACAAGATACTTGAAATTGGTAATCTAGAACAACGGCTCTCTTGGATATAATCATGAAAAAGTGGGATTTGCCTCTTGACAGGTGTTTAGATAAACATCTCTTGACCAAGATAGTATTTAACTAACTGGAAGGAGATTCTGAATTTTAATGGTTCATCTCTTTGAGAAATTGGCTCAACCACCATTGCATCTGAGGCTCTTCCAAGCATAAGGTGTCTTCCTGGGGTATGATCTTTTTACGGAAGCTGGGCTTTCTGATGTTTCTACTTCTGAATTTTTCTGAGTTGATCTTCTTTGAAATGAAGCTGCTTGACTAGATTATCGAGCTCTTTCATACGATCGCAGGGAGCTGCCGAGACCAGGCCTCCTTCATCAAGACAGTTGCATCATTTGGACATAAGAACGACGATTGACTCTTTCTAAAGAGAAAACTTAGATAAAAGGCACTACTCAAAGGATTGAGCAGCTCTGAAGGAGTGAACATAGAATGGCAAAGATTGGCTAACTACACTGACAGACACAGTAATGCTTCTGACTTAGTTAACGTTTTATTTGGTAAGTCTATCCTTTCGAGGAATGTTCTTTTCAATTGGTAAACACTGGACTTCTTCCTTAAAACAGTAATGCCTCAAGGATTTAATTACGACCCCTAAGATTGCTTAGCTTCAATGCCCCCAGTTTTGAGGATGTCACTTGAATTTGTTTGAACTTCAGCTGATCTTCAGTCTTGATACCGGCTGTAGCCTTCTTATAATGATTCTCTTACTGTGACCAAGTCACCTCTTCGGGATTTTTAACTTGGCGGACCGTGCTAGCCTTAACTTTTGCCTGAACCACCTTTCTAGGTTTTTGATCCAGCAGGCTATCCCCTTAGCTTTTGCCTAAGCCGCCATTTCGGGTTTTCAACTTAGCAGGAGGGTGATCTTAAATTTTGCCTAGACCGCCCTTTCAGGTTTTCAGTCTAGCAGATCTTCAAACTCCGCTCTTTGTTTTTCACTTTTTATGTTTCGGGACCTATATCATTAATTCTGAACACCGGAAGGACTTTATAGGTAGGATTGGGGTTTTCAAAGAATGGCTTAAGGTTCAACAAAGATTTCGACCGAACCTGTGAACAGGTTGCCTACATATCCCAAGATAGGAATCAGGTCGTGTGTAGTTCAGGGCGAATGCCCCTAGTTTGAAGATAAATTGTTTGAAGGTTAATTGATTCTTCTTCTTTTTTTCTTTCTGGAATAATTGACTTCTCTTCTTTTGGAACTTGTCCCTCTTTTTTTCTGAAAGGATTGAATTTCCTCTTTTTTTTTTAATCGACCGAACTCGGTTTAACCGAGCTGCCTACGTACCCCAGTGTAGGGATCGGGTCTCGCGTAGTTCGGGGCGAATGCCCCGAGTTTGATGGGTTTTCAAAAAAATTTGATTCAGGCTCGAAGGGTTTGCAAACTGGTATTCTTTTGACATTGGGTTCTGATTTTGGGATTTAATCGGCCAAATGAGGCCTTCCGATGTTCAGATTGGGAATCGATCTAGGTTACTAGAGTCCCTCTGGTACTGATTATTTATTTATTCTTCTTTTTTTCGGACTTTGACGGCATTTCCAGGTAAGAGATAATGGATCTTCTTCTTTCAAGATTCTAATATGTGCTTTCGACTTTCATAGAGCAAAACGTGTTCTTTGACATCCTCCATCTATGGATTTGTAACTCTTGATATTTGATGATCACTTTTCAATACTTGCTCTTGAACTTCTTATCTTGAATTTGTTGGCTTCATGTTATGAATTTGAGAACCGAGGTCATTGATTGGAAATATGAAAGTTGTTTCCGCTCTATGCCCTTTGTATAGCATATGTCTTTCACTTTCTTCATTCTCTTGAGCTTTCTATCTATGTCTATCCCCTGGTATCGGTTGTAGCTTTTCCAGACAATCTTCTTATTCTTGAAATAAGTTTATCAATTCTTCACACTCTTCAGAGGGTAATGTACTTTTAATCGGCATTCACTGAATCAAAGTTTCAGTGCCAATGTTTACCACTTCAATTTCATCTTTGAAAGGCTGGGATTGGCGCTCCTCCTCTTGTTCAAGTAATTGCTGTGACTCAAGTGGAGTTTCGTCAATTTTGTCCTCATTTGAGGAGGGAGTCTTATTTTAAGATCAGAAGCACACTTAAGAAATAGACACAAGTGAAGTATTGGAACTGAAATTTTATTTAAAGAAAAAGATATTACATCTGACGACCTATCCTGAACATGCTCAGGATTCACAACTCTGAATAAAAAGAAAAGTAAAAGACAACTTGCCTGGACTAGGCATTAACCTTGAACTGTAAGACCGGACCCAACAATTATACTGACCATGATGACTGACTCAACATAAAAGAGTAAACGACTAAAACTTTAATTGCCGCAACTGTCTAGCTTCGAAGGCTCGGCGAAAACTGAATCATCATCATAACAAGTGCCTTTTAACTTCTGGCTCTTCTCTTTCACTGCAACTGAACCTGAGCTTCTCAAACCCCAAGTGTCTAAACATCATCCAGCGGCGGTACAACATGGTTTTGCATAGGATTATCAACAATATTTGGCACTTGCTGAAGTGGTAGCTTGCGCTCGTCGATCAACTTCTGGATCACATGCCTCAGAGTTTTACACTGATCAGTACTATGCCCCAATCCTCGATGAAAATCGCAGTGCTCTTCCGGCCTCCATGTCCTGGGGAGCGGATTAGGAGGTTCCTTAATGCGAGGTAAATAGATATTGTATAGGTCTTGGTTGATCATATTCGATTACCATAACTTCCTGTGACCAGTTAATCCCCTTTTCCCTTTTCTTAAACCCTTTCAGGATACCAGATCGTGGGATAGGCAAATTAGTGAATTCTCTTTTAGGAGTTTCAGATGGTGGCTCTTGGTCATAATCAAGAATTAAGGGCCCAACAGAATCATGCTGGTGCTGGGAGACAGAGTTTCTGGTAACAACATCTTGGGCTTAGGTATTTTTGTCAGGGAAATGCTCAGAGCCTTGGGACTGACAATACCAGGTTTGCATTTGTTGCTTCATCTGATGAACTTCTTCTGTTAGCGCAGCCATTTGTCTAGAGAGGTTCACAGTTAGTTCTTCCGAACCCATAACCATGGAGAGGCTCAGATTTTTGCCCTTAGAAACAAAAGTGGTTGGACCAAATTTCTCAGTAAGTTGAGCTTTGATGAATTGATTTTCTTCCTTCAATTCCTTCACCTGTTTGACGAGCTGGGCCAGGGTTTCTGTGACGTGAAAGAGTTGAAAATTTTCCATAGAATCTGCCATAGGTAGGAAAAAGTGGATAAAGAGACTTCCAAAGAAAATGGGGAATTAGCTTCTTCACTGGCCACGAATAGATTCAAACCCAGGAAGCTTTCCTGGATTTTCAGCAGTGAACAATCCTGACATAGAAACAATAAACACGAGATGTAAGCTTGACATTCAGGGAATTTTTCCTTTCTATGATTGACATGAGAATTATGATACGACTAGATAAGGAATGGGAAGTAAAGTGATGGTTCCTCAAAACAAATAAACACAACAATGATGACATGATAGCACGCGGGGAATGCCCCTAGTTCAAGGATTATGAGAGTGAACTCTGAAGGACTTAGCAAAATAATCTTGAAACAGGCAGCCCCTAGAGGAGAAAGAGACCAAGGGTACAAGTAAGATTGGATCATCTGGACTAGGTATGATCAGATCATGAGATTGCATAATCAAAAGATTGTGAGATTCTGCTCCTGCCAGTTAGGGGATGGCATGAAGATACGATCGAATCGTATGACAGAGTAATGAAAGACGCACGATCAAGAGATTAGATGAGATAGCATAAGATTGCTTTCAACGGATAGATCATGAATGACTAATCCTATGAGATCTTTGGAAATGATGAGATTTAAATCCTAACCCCAAAGGGAAAGTTTTTAATCTTTGCACATTTTAACAGTGTTACCTGAAGGCATCAACCCTAATCCTAATCTAGCGGAGTGGAGAGAGGATCTCGACTCATGACTTTGTTTGTGTATCTAAGGACCGATCGTAGCCATTGGAAGATGGACCACGGCCTAATCTAGACACCAATGGGTAGGATATCCTAAGCTAGGCTCACACACGTGATGCACATGTGTTCGTATACTACATGCATGTGTGGGTTAATCTAGGGGTAGGCCAAGAGTTCCCTTAGCGCGAATCCATGTTCGATATACTGTACCAGTGTCCGGCGTATCAGTACGTGAACAAGAGATCCGTTTACGCACCATAAGGTGCTAGGCTAAGGGTGGAATGCTTCTTTAGCACAGAGGCACCAGGTGATGAAATCCCAGTCAACCATGCTAGATAACACTCCGGGTTCCTAAAATAGGACGTGTGTGCATGTGAGATGCAGGGGTTTAGATGCAAGTGATGTAAGTGTGTGCAAATAGTAAGCGCAATCTATGATGCCTTCAGGTTTTGTTAAATTAAGTTCAAGTAAAATGTGATGAGAAGATAAAACAAGACAAACTAATCTAACAAGTATAGAGTTTTTATGAGCCAGTTAAATTAAACTCAAATGAATTATCTTTTAGAATCGTAATGAAGTTAGGTGGTCCCCAGCAGAGTCGCCAAACTGTGGGACCCGATCCCGCGAGAGGGGTGGAGGCGCGAGCCACCACGCCTTCTTTTGGTCTCTCGTACCCACGCGATTGGCGTGTACATTTTTATTATTGATTTTAATTCATCTTTTATGTGAACTTGGGATCACTAAGGCAATCCGAATTCCACACAAAAGAGACTGACAGAGTCGCCACCTAGATGTGGGATCTAGGACCTGAAATTAACCAGAAATCTAGACTCGCTACCTGGTTACGAGAATGGAAGGTATGGGGAGTTATCCACCACATGCACCATTCCTGCCCGATAATCGGTCTTCGATTCCAAAAGCTAACTCTTTTAAATTTATTTTAAATGGCTCATTCAACTCTCTGTTAATGTGCGAACTAAGTGACATGCATCCTAAAATCTAATTTCAATATGAATCCTAAATGTGTATCTTGATTTCTTTATTTGTTTGAATTCAATCTAAGTGAAAGTTCTCCTAAAATTCTAATTTCATGGAAAATCCTAAGTGATTTAATTAAGCATTTACAAGAAAATTAATATACAAAACTCCACAATTTGTTGTGGAGCCGACTCGCGGTTGGTATGCCATCAGACATCCAAGCTGCCTACGTACCCAAGCCTCACTGGGATCAGAGTCGACGTAGTTCGGTGCACTTAAGCTAAGCTACTTATGCCTAACTCGAGTAAGACACCGACCTCGACGGGATTGACTGTTTCAACAGGTTTAGGATAAGTTATTTAATTCAAGTTGAGGATTTTATTATCCTAGGATTTCATCTAAGATGCTATATGATTCTTATCTAAATGCAAGTTATTCCTTAGACTAATGCAGGTTAGCCTACATCCTAGTTTACTAGGCTTGTCCTAGGGAAAGATAGGGCGACTAGTGTAACTAGACCTATGGTACGGTTGCTATCCATAGCAAGCGTCCGTGATGAGGCTGGACTCCTAACTCTAGGACTCCCTAAAACCTAAGACTCCATAAAACCTAGGACACGACCTGACACCAGTGTTCCTAAATTGGGCTCTAATGGTTCTTATATCGGAAACCATAATCCATTGGTTCCGAAAGACTCGAGACAAATCGATTCAAGTTCTTGAAGTTAATGAATTTCAGATTTCAAGGATTTTCAGTTTCTGGACATTTAAGGATTACCAATGGCTCTAGGGTTCACCAATTTCGGCCTAGAATAACATCCAAGGAAGGGAATCGTGCGCTCTTTCCTTGTGCAATTTAATACTTAAGTTATAGCATCTTATTGCCTGGCATATCTCAGGATTTCCGTGGACAATAACCTCGGAGCCAACAACATGCTATAGCTTAAATGTTCAAATTGTCAAAGATCGAGTGCAATAGGGATACGATTATGGATGCACTGGCCATTTTTCCAGGAAAATCTAAAGATCCTAAAATTTCTGTTTCAATGAATTTAAAAATTAATATGTGACAAAAATTCAAGGTTCTTTAGAAACTTTATGATGATTTTTAATTAATTTCGAATTTTCAATGGATTTTATCAATTTTAAACCATATGAGTGATTTTACAAGTGAAATTATTGCAAATGAATTCGAAATGAATTGAAACTTCTACAGCAGCAAGACATGATGGGATGTAGCTTACTGGAAGATTTTTGCAGATTTTTACATTCAGCTCATATTTAATTTTGATTTAACAATAACGAAACCAGATTGCAAAAATAACACAGAAACTACTAGAAATAGAAATCTAAATTCATTGAAATTCCTACAGTAGTAAGATATAAGTAAAAATAACATGCTGTGAGATCTTCATGAATTTTAGAAACTATTTACTATCAATTTAGGATTTTTCAATTTTCAGACCAGATTATGAATTAACACTACATCCCATAGGAAACAAGATCCAAATAAATAAAAATTTTACAGCAGCAAGAAATATGAAATATAAGACTATCGTAAAAATTTTGTGAATTTGAATGGTGATCTGATGTCAGTAAAAAGTATCACAAAATCTGATAATTTTCAAAGAAAGCATTAAATAGTATATCAAACAGAATCCAAAAATTCTTAAAAATTCATGGTAGAATGTATCATTACCATATTATTTTCCCACGAAATTTCATTAATTTTGGAATCCATTTAGTATATATTTTAGTTTACTTCGTCGAAAAGATATTTTTGAAGAGTTTTCCATTTTTAAAACACGATTTTTGAGGAAATTACGACTCCGGAAAACGTCCTTTAATCTTGTTCTGATATGATGAACATAAGAAAAATTTTAAATTCCAAAAAATAGATCATCCTGAGATGGCTATTTTTTCGAATTTTGTAATTTCTCAGCCATTATTTTAAATAAAATTCCACTCATCACTCAAATTTTTGAAATCCTTTGATTTAATGTCCGATCCAATCAGATGGTTATTTTAGTCTATTTAAATAGATCAGTGTATTAACTTTCGGGACGAATCGGAATTGAAACACTCATGTAGATCGTGATTTTGAGCACACACATATAATATTGAATTAAATTCAATTAAATGCTAAAAATCGTGCAAAAATACATTAAAAATATCAAATAATCCTGGAAAAATCTGAGAATAGTGCACCTACCTGTGATGGAGATTTTGGGTATCCTTTGAATATGACAAGATTTGAAGGATATGGAGGATTTCTCTAGTAGTTTTCTTTGAGTCTTCTTCCTCTCTTTTTTCTCCCTCTTTTGAAAGAAGAGAGCATGGGTATTTATAGGGGAGGGATGAGCCAGGTTGCCATCTTTAGGGCCTAGAGGTGTAGGTTGGAGATTGAGTGATGGAAAAAGGAAGGGGAAAGAATGGCCAAGATCGGATTTTTCTAGAATATTATCCCTCTTCTTTGGCATCTTCCATTTAAGCCATGGCTATGTTAAAAATGGCAGGCACTTATGCGGCCAGGATCAAGTACTAAAGATTTAGGAACAATTCAAGGTCCAAGATGATGCCATTTGTCCTTGGAATCTTTGTAGATTTTGGAAGCAAATTTCAAGGTAAGGGAAATGTCCAATTTGGTTGCCTTTGTAGAGAATGGCAACGATTTGGATGGTTGCGATTAACTGCAATCTCCATGTGATCGAAAGAACGGGCGAGATCGGGTCTCCAAATATCCTGAAATCTTTGCAATGATATGGAATAAGATTGGGTGGTTGAGATCAATTTCGATCGAAAGAATGGACGAGATGATGCCTCCAAATCTCCTAGAATCTTGTAAAAGATTTTTCAAATATTTTGAATGTAAAAATCGAAAAACGCGGTTTTCAGGAGATTTTGAAGTCCGATTTTGATAATTCTTTCGCCATTAAAATCGTTGATTTTTCCTCTTTCATTTAAGCCCAATGTTGCCATAGAAATATTATTTTCAGAATTTTTGACCAATTCGAGCCGTCGGTTTTTAACAGCGAATCGTTTTTCCAACCGTTGATCAAATTGACGATTCGATTGATCCAACCAACTTAATCAATTTTTGATGAATGATCCTAACCTTTGAAATATGAATTTTGACAACAATTAAAGTACTGAAAGCACTGTTGTTGATAATTTGGTTAAATTATTTCGACGGCTCTCGTTCACCCACATTGATCCGTGATTTTTCACTGGGTTTTTGCTCAATTAAGTGACACAATGTTTAATCTGAATTTGAGATTAACCTTGATCGATCCTATTTTGACTAAATGATCACAAATTTTTAGTAAGGAAAGACACCCAGGTTAAGATCTGCCCTTGATCTAACGATTTACGGAAATCGGGTCTCGGAATGGAATCAGGTCCCGGGCTGTGAAGTGACCCTAGCTTATTTTGTCCCGATTGATGATCCGTAAAGTCAGATCGAGATATTAATGACCTAAAACATATAAGTCCATGATAGAGGGGCTCTCACATGGATTTAACACACTAAATTCACCAATCAGGGTATTTTTCAATTTTTCGGATCTAATCATCTCACCAGGTACATCTCTTTATCATTTCGGTTTTCAGAAAATTTGAGGATGCATACTTTACCAATGAAATTCCACGGATCAATATATTAGGTTATTGTTGGTTAAAGTGTAGCAAAATGAGGGTGTCTACAGTGGGGGGTGGAGACTACTGCTCCTAAATCTCTTAGAGCAGGGCGCCCAATGATGGCGCTGTAAGTGAATGGTATATCCACAACCAGGAAGATGGTCAGGATGGTTTTTTGGAGGGGGTATGTCCCAAAAGTCACGGGTAAGTCGATCTTGCCGTCGACCCGTACGGACGCACCGGAGAACCCGTAGATGGAATACTCCGCGGATCCCAGCCTTTCCCTGCCTAGTTTCATTTCGTCGAAAGTGTCGAGGTGCAGCACGTTGACGGAGCTTCCTGTGTCGACTAGGATTTTTCCTATGTCGAAGTTGGCGACGACTAACCTGACGACCAGTGCGTCGTCATGCGGGACTTGTAGCCCGTCAAGGTCGTTGTTGGAGAAAGTGATGATCTGGTCCTCACGGGGCGGATCTGTTCGGGCCTTTTTGGAAGGCATATCCATGGAGAATACACGTTCAGCATATGCCCGCCGACCGGCAGTTGTCGGCCCTCCCCCTGCCGGCCCACCCGTGATGATATTGATTTTTCCGATAATGGTGGGTGGCTGTTCGCGGGCCTGTGATTGTTCGGGGGGCTCTTCTTTCCGGGGGCGCTGGTGGCGGTGCGTGTCGTGTCTGCTGCAGGATCGGCGTCTGCTTCGGGAGCGATGCCTGCTGGGGGATCGGTGTCGGCTTGTTGATCGGCGACGACGGTTGGACCGGCGTGTATTGGGTGACCGATGCCTACCTCTGGGCTCGTCGGGCGGGTGCTGGACCTCGCGCGAGCTTTCGCCAGGGCTCCTGAGATATTGATTTAGGTGCCCTTCTTCGGCCAGCTTTTCCAGCTGTAGGCGGAGGTGGAAGCAATGGTCAGTTTCATGGCTGTGGTCCCCGTGGAATTCGTAGAATTTTCTGGCGGACCTCTTCTTTGGGTCTGTGGCCATTTTCTTGGGGGGGGGGGGTCAGGAGACCCTGATCCTTGATAGCTAGTAGAACGTGGGAGAGGGGGAACTTCAGGGGGGCGGTTCCCAGTCGTTCGAAGACGGGAACAGGGTTTCGGCCCGCCTGCCTCTCGTCGGCGCGTGGCCTCATGGCCCTTCGGCCGTCATTTCTCCTCTCGTCGGGGCCGGGCTGATTCTGCTCTCGAGCGCAGGCTTCTTCTGCTCGGACTAACTTATCGGCCTTGGATTCAAGTTCCTGCAGGTCCCGTGGTGGCTTGAGGGTGAGATGCAGCTTGAGATTCGGATCGCTGGTGGCGTGCTTCAGCGTCGTGACCGCTATTTGGACGTCCATGTTAGAAAGCTGGGCCAGTTCGGCGTTAAATTTTAACATGAAGTCTCTTAGGGTCTCATTTCTTCCCTGCAGGAGGGCTAAGAGGGCGTCCGCCGGATCATGGCGGAGGCGGTTGTTGGCGAACCTTGCGCTGAACTTCCTCCCGAATTCGTGGAAGGATGCGATGGAGTTGGGCTCCAATCTCATGTACCAGTCGTTAGCGGTTTTTCTTAGTAGGGACGCAAAGGCTCTGCACATGAATCCGTCCGAAGCGCCTCGGAGCATCATTACCCTTTTGAAAGTTTGTAGGAATTCGAGGGGGTCCGTGCTTCCGTCGTATAGACCGAAGCGGGAGAGGTCTGTGCCTGCTTCTGCTGGGGTTTTTAAGACCTCCGAGGTGAATGGGGATGTCGTCTCTTTTTCCCACTCGTCGAGGATGCCATGGGCATAGGGTTTTTTCATTTCTAGCTTTACCTCTCGGATTTGCCTCTGTAGGTCGGCTATCGGATCCAAGCCGGGCGGTTGTGCTGAGGTTGCTACTTCTTCCGCCCGAGCCGGGGGTGGTTCCTGGAGACGGGCTGCCTGGACAGGGGGGCGCGGCTTAGCGTGGCCTGCTTCCCTCTGTCTCGCTGGTGTCCCCCGGTTACGGGGGGCAAAGGGCTGTTCGTTGATGGGGACGGCGTCCGGCGAGTCGGTGCCCGCTTTCGTCGGGGATGATGCTCCCCTGGCTGTTCCTCGTTGCCTTCGTCATAGGCTTCCGTCTGGTCCTGTGTTGTCAGGGGCCTCTCCGGAGCCGGAGGAGGCAAGTGCTGGAGTAGTTCTCGGCGGAGTTCGTTGAACATCTCCATGGTGGGGACCATCTGCGGTGCGCTAGAGGAGGGCTGGTGTCGGCTCGAGGGCGGTGAGTTGGGTTCTTGGGAGCTTGAGGTGTTGGTTTGTGCGCGTTGAGCCTGGCTTCTGGTCATTACTCCTATCTCTTGCTGTTGGGTGTGGTTTCTCATCGCCATAAGGCGTTCAGTACTCGACGAGTCCCACGGATGGCGTCAATATGATGGCATCTGAATCCGGGTCTGCGATCGCGCGGTCGGTAGAGGGCCTCCGCGGGGTCTGCAATCACAAACAAAGGGGGCCAGGGAGGTCCGGGGTGGGTCCCAGACGACCGCTTCGACACCCAAGTCAGATCCTTCGACCAATCAATATAAAGAACAGCGAGAAGGGGGAAAGGGTTTCGATCAGGGTTACCAGGGGCAACGCGCGAAATTTTTCCTGGGTGCGTGAGTAAGTGGGTCGGAGGGGATTAGCAGGGAGAGTAGGATTGAGTTCCTAGCCTCCTCTGTTATTGCCTCGCCTCTTTTTTCGGTTGATATCCCCCCTTCCCCCCCCAAGATCTTCTTCATCTTCTAAATTTTTATAGGATGGAGACTGTGTTCTCCCGCATGTAAATTCTTTTTCTCTCTTGTATTTCTCTTTGGATCTTTCATTTTCTTTTTAACGCATTCTGTTCGGGGTCCTGCCTAACTCCTGGTTGCCCACCCAAAAAAAAAGATGAGTGAGTGAAAATTGATTGGTTAGAACAATTAAATTGCCATTATGTTCAGGTATGCATCCTTGAATATCACTGTTATGTTTGAGTAGATTTTTGGTGCTATTTCTTATTCTTGATTTATCTCTCATGCAAACTGTTCACTTCATTCACAATGTAAATTGCATCCTGGCCAGGAAATTGGTCAATACATTGTTTATAGGTCGTAGTTAGACTAGTACTAAATGCTTTTAGTAGTATGCTTATTTGAAGAAACAGAATTTCTCTCTTTGATTGTGGGACATGATCCCGCGAGAGGGGCGGGGCGCGAGCCGCCGCGCGCTCTCTCTTGGTCTCTCGTTCCCACGCGATTGGCGTGTGCATTTTAATATTGATTTGAATTCGTCTTTCCTGTGGACTTGGGATCACTAAGGCAATCCGAATTCCACACGAAAGAGACTGACAGAGTCGCCACCTAGATGTGGGATCTAGGACCCATAATTAACCAGAAATCTAGACTCGCTACCTGGTTACGAGAATGGAAGGTATGGGGAGTTATCCACCACATGCACCATTCTTGTCCGATAATCGGTCTTCGATTCCAAAAGCTAACTCTTTTAAATTTATTTTAAATGGCTCATTCAACTCTATGTTAATGTGCGAACTAAGTGACATGCATCCTAGAATCTAATTTCAATGTGAATCCTAGATGTGTATCTTGATTTATTAATTTGTCTGGATTCATTCTAAGTGAAAGTTCTCCTAGAATTCTAATTTCATGGAAAGCCCTAAATGATTTGATTAAGCATTTACAAGAAAATTAATATCCAAAACACCACAATTTGTTGTGGTGCCGACTCGCGGGTGGTATGCCGTCAGACATCCAAGCTGCCTACGTACCCAAGCCTCACTGGGATCAGAGTCGACGTAGTTCGGTGCACCTAAGCTAAGCTACTTATGCCTAACTCAACTAGGACACCGACTTAAACGGATTTGACTGTTTCAACAGTTTTAAAAGTAGTTATTTAATTCAAGTTGAGGATTTTATTATCTTAGGATTTCATCTAAGATGCTGTATGATTCTTATCTGAATGCAAGTTGTTCCTTAGACTAATGCAGGTTTGCCTACATCCTAGTTTACTAGGCTTGTCTTAAGGAAAGATTGGGTGACTAGTGTAACTAGACCTATGGTACGGTTGCTATTCATAGCAAGCGTCCGTGATGAGGCTGGACTCCTAACTCTAGGACTCCCTAAAACTTAGGACACGACACAACACTAGTGTTCCTAAATTGGGCTCTAATGGTTCTTAGATTGGAAACCATAATCCAATGGTTCCGGAAGACTCGAGACAAATCAATTCAAATTCTTGAAGTTAATTAATTTCAGATTTCATGGATTTTCGATTTATGGACACTTGAGGATTACCAATGGTTCTAGGGTTCACCAATTTCGGCCCAGAATAGCATCCAAGGAAGGGAATCGTGCGTTCTTTCCTTGCGCAATTTAATACTTAGGTTATAACATCTTATTGCCTGGCATATCTCAGGATTTCCGTGGACAGTAACCTCGGAGCCAACAACATGCTATAGCTTAAGTATTCAAATTGTCAAAGATCGGTTGCAATTGGGATACGATTATGGATGCACTGACCATTTTTCCAGGGAATTCTAATGATCCTAAGATTTCTGTTTCAATGGATTAAGGAGTTAATGTGTGACAGAGATTTAAGGTTCTTTAGAAATATTCAGATGATTTTCAATTAATTTCGGATTTTCAATGAATTTTATCAATTTTAAACATATGAGTGATTTTACAAGTGAAATTGTAGCAAACGAATTCGAAATGAGTTGAAATTTCTACAGCAGCAAGATATGATGAAATGTAGCTTACGGAAAGAGTTTTACAGATTTTTACATTAAGCTCATATTTAATTTCGATTTAACAATTGATTGACCAGATTGCACAAATAACACAGAAACCACTAGAAATATGAATCTAAATTCAATGAAATTTCTACATTAATAAGATATAAGTAAAAATAACATACTGAGAAATTTTCATGAATTTTGGAAACCATTTACTATCAGTTTCAGATTTTTTAATTTTCAGACCAGATTATGAATTAACCCTACATCCCATATGAAAACAGATCCAAATCACTTGAAACTTTTACAGTAACTAGAAATGTGAGATTGAAGACTACTGTAAAAATTTTAAGAATTTTAGTTGTGATCTGATGTCAGTAACAATTCCTCCAAAAGCTGGTAAATTTCAAAGAAAGCATAAAATAATATACCAAACAAATTCTCAAAATTCTCAAAATTTCATGGTAGAATGTACTGGTATCATATTAGTTTCCCACGAAATTTCATTAATTTTGGAATTCATTTAGTATATATTTTATTTTCGAAACACTCATGGAGATCATGATTTTGAGCATACATATTTAATTTTCAACTAAATCCAATTAAATACTAAAAATCATGCAAATATACCAAATAATTCTAGAAAAATCTAAAAATTAAGTACCTACCTGTGATCGAAATCCTCGCCGAATCCGAGAGCCGAAAAATTCGAAAATCGCACCGCCGCTTGATCCGCTTCCGCTTTCTTTCTCTTTTTCTTTGTTTTATTTTCTTTTATATTTTTTTTTATATGGAACAAGGGAGAGAGATGGGGAGAAACAAATAAGGAGAGAAAGTAGATAATGATAGTGTGAGAGTGAGAGAGTGAGAGATATTGAGGGAGAGAAAGAGAAAACTATCCAAAAACAATGTGTTGTTTTTTTTTTTTTTTTCTCCTCTCATCACCTCTCTTTATATAGTGAAAAACTTAGTGGAGAGGTGGAAATAAACAATGAGAATGGTGGGTGTGGTGGAGAATAATGGAAATAAACAATGAGAATGGTGGGTGTGGTGGAGAATAATGGAATATATAATGGTAATGGTGGGAATTGTGGTGGGGAATAATGGAATATATAATGTGAATGGTGGGTGTGGTGGAGAATAATGGAAATAAACAATGGTAATTGTGGGAATGGTGGTGGGAATAATGGAATATATAATGGTAATGGTGGGAATGGTGGTGGGAATAATGGAATATATAATGGTAATGGTGGGAATGGTGGTGGGAATAATGGAATATATAATGGTAATGGTGGGAATGGTGGTGGGGATAATGGAATATATAATGGTAATGGTGGGAATGGTGGTGGGGATAATGGAATATATAATGGTAATGGTGGGAATGGTGGTGGGGATAATGGAATATATAATGGTAATGGAGATAATGGTGTTATTTTAAAGGGAAAAATGAAGTTAGTGGAAATGGTAGAGAAAATTAAGTCATGCTAATGGTGAGTCCCACATCAGCGGGTTCCGCACAAGCGGGTCCCACATCAGCGGGCCCTACACAAGCGGGTCCCACATCAGCGGGTCCCACACAAACGGGTCCCACATCAGCGGGTCCCACACAAACGGGTCCCACATCAGCGGGTCCCACACAAACGGGTACAAATTCTCCCTAGTTTAGATTTTTCTGAATAATCCTTCTCAACATTTAGCGGGAAAATGCGAAACACGACGGAAATGACCAAAAATATTTAGAAATGTAACAAACGGATGCGGGAAAGAAAGACATTGGAAAACCGACGGAAAACAAACCCTAATTTCTTTATCGATTAAGGTAGAGCAAAATGGGGTGTCTACAGATGCCCCTCTTTGGTAGAGATGACGTAGTCATCGAATACCAAAGTCAAAATGACAGAGCCATTTTGCGTAGCTTTAATCGACAAAAGACTCTACACAAAACGGAGCCTAGACGCAAACATTTACTACCTAATGCAAGACCCTAAATGAAATCCTAGAATTAGAACATAATAAGAAATCCTGATGCGGTGCCGTTCACAAACGGGCAACGAGAGAATGAGATACCAGTTTCGAATGGATTCCGAAGAGAAAGAACAAAGATCGTTCTCAAGCGGTTTTTAAAAGAAAATGAGACATCTTTCACAAGCGGGCTCAAGGAGGATAAGAGACCATTCACAAATGGACTCAGAAAATGAGGTACCGTTTACAAACGGGCTCAAAGAGAACACGGGACCATTCACAAATGGACTCGAGAAACGAGGCACCGTTCACAAACGGGCTCAAGGAGAACATGAGACCATTCACAAATGGACTCAGAAAATGAGGTACCGTTCACAAACGGGCTTAAGGAGAGGACGAGACCATTCACAAATGGACTCGAGAAACGAGGCACTGTTCACAAACGTGCTCAAGGAGAACATGAGACCATTTACAAATAGACTCAGAAAATGAGGTACCGTTCACAAACGGGCTCAAAGAGAAGACGAGACCATTCACAAATGGACTCGAGAAACGAGGCACCGTTCACAAACGGGTTTAAGGAGAAGACGAGACCATTCACAAATGGACTCGAGAAACGAGGCACCGTTCACAAACGGGCTCAAGGAGAATAAGAGACCATTCATAAATGGACTCGAGAAATGAGGCACCGTTCACAAACGGGCTCAAAGAAACAAGATAGCTTCAACAACGAAGAATTTAGAGATTTTTCATAAACTTGAATTTGACGTAGGATTGGATTTGATGAATTTTTGATTTTTCAGAAATAAGGCACCGTCCACAAACGGGCTCAAGGAGGACATGAGATCATTCACAAATGGACTCAGAAAAATGAGACACCGTTCACAAACGGGTTCAAGGAGAAGACGGGACCATTCACAAATGGACTCGAGAAACGAGGCACCGTTCACAAACGGGCTCAAAGAAACAAGATAGCTTTGATTGATGAATTCAACAATGAAGAATTTAGAGTTTTTTCATGAACTTGAATTTGACATAGGATTGGATTTGATGAATTTTTGATTTTTCAGAAATAAGGCACCGTCCACAAACGGGCTCAAGGAGGACATGAGACCATAAATGGACTCAGAAAAATGAGACACCGTTCACAAACGGGTTCAAGGAGAAGATGAGACCATTTAGAAATGGACTCGAGAAAAGAGGCACCGTTCACAAACAGGCTCAAAGAAACAAGATAGCTTTGATTGATGAATTCAACAACGAAGAATTTAGAGATTTTTCATGAACTTGAATTTGACGTAGGATTGGATTTGATGAATTTTTGATTTTTCAGAAATAAGGCAGCGTCCACAAACGGGCTCAAGGAGGACATGAGACCATTCACAAATAGACTCAGAAAATGAAGTACCGTTCACAAACGGGCTTAAGGAGAAGACGGGACCATTTACAAATGGACTCGAGGAATGAGGCACCGTTCACAAACAGGCTCAAAGAAACAAGATAGCTTTGATTGATGAATTCAATAACGAAGAATTTAGAGATTTTTCATGAACTTGAATTTGACATAGGATTGGATTTGATGAATTTTTGATTTTTTTGAACTTAATGAAATCGAGGATGTTATAGATCGTGCCTGACAAAGATATCGGAAACTAGGACTTTGACGAATGATGAAACGGCAAACCGAAGAACCATTACTAACAAGAATGGATTAGAAACACTTTTATGAAACTTCAACAAGATTTTTCTCAAAGAGACTGCTGGTCTTGTCTTTGGAGATTTGGATGACTGAAACCTTGAACAAGACACTTGAAATTGGTAATCTAGAACAACGGCTCTCTTGGATATAATCATGGAAAAGTGGGACTTGCCTCTTGATAGGTGTTTAGATAAACATTTCTTGACCAGGAAAGTATTTAACTAACTGGAAGGAAATTCTGAATTTTAACGGTTCATCTTTCTGAGAAATTGGCTCGACCATCATTGCATCTGAGGCTCTTCCAAGCTTAAGATGCCTTCCTGGGGTATGATCTTTTTACGGAAGCTGGGCTTTCTGATGTTTCTACTTCTGAATTCTTCTGGGTTGATCATCTTTGAAATATAGCTGTTTGACTAGATTCTCGAACTTTTTCAGGTACAATCGCAGGGAGCTGACGAGGCCGGGCCTCCTTCACCGAGACAGTTGCATCATTTGGACATATGGATGACGATTGACTCTTTTTAAATAGAAAACTTAGATAAAAGGCACTACTCAAAGGATTGAGGAGCTCTAAAGGAGTGAACATAGAATAACAACGATTGATTAACTACACTGACAGACACAGTAATGCTTCTGACTTAGTTAACGTTTTATTTGGTAAGTCTATCCTTTCAAGGAATATTTTTTTCAATTGGTAAACACTGGACTTTTTCCTTAAAACAGTAATGCCTCAATGATTTAATTACAACTCCTAGGATTGCTTAGCTCCAATGCCCCCAGTTTTGAGGATGTCACTTGAATTTGTTTGAACTTCAATTGATCTTCAGTCCTGATACCGGCTGTAACCTTCTTATAAATTTGCTTGAACTTCAGTTGATCTTCAGTCTTGATACTGGCTGTAGCCTTCTTATAATGATTCTCTTACCGTGACCAAGTCACCTCTTCAGGGTTTTTAACTTGGCGGACCGTGGTAGCCTTAACTTTTGCCTGAACCGTCTTTCTAGGTTTTCGATTCAGCAGGCTATCCCCTTAGCTTTTGCCTAAGCCGCCCTTTCGGGTTTTCAACTTAACAGGGGAATGATCTTAAATTTTGCCTAAACCGCCCTTTCAGGTTTTCAGTCTAGCAGATCTTCAAACTCCATTTTTTTTTTTTATTCATCATCATTTTTTTTTTCGGGACCTAGATCATTAGTTCTGAACACCGGAAGGACTTTATAGGTAGGATAGGGCTTTTCAAAGAATGGCTTAAGGTTCAACAAAGATTTCGACCGAACCTGTGAATAGGTTGCCTACATATCCCAAGGTAGGAATCAGGTCGTGTATAGTTCAGGGCGAATGCCCCTAGTTTGAAGATAAATTGTTCGAAAGTTTATTGATTTTTCTTTTTTTTTCTTCTTTCTGGAATAATTGACTTCTCTTCTTTAGGAACTTGTCCCCTTTTTTTTTTCTGAAAGGATTGAATTTCTTTTTCTTTTTTTGGATTGATTGAATTGCTTTTCTTTTTTGAATTGACCGAACTCAGTTTAACCGAGCTGCCTACGTACCCCAGTGTAGGGATCAGGTCTCGCGTAGTTCGGGGCGAATGCCCCTAGTTTGATGGGTTTTCAAGAAAATTTCATTCAGGCTCAAAGGGTTTGCAAACATGTATTTGTTTTGACATTGGGTTCTGATTTTGGGATTTATTCGGCCAAAGAAGGCCTTCCGATGTTCAGATTGGGAGTCGATCTAGTTTACTAGAGTCCCTCTGGTACTGATTATTTTTTTTTTTTTTTTTTTTTTTTTTTACGGAGTTTGACGGCATTTCCAGGTAAGAGATAATAGATCTTCTTCTTTCAAGATTCTAATACGCGCCTTCGACTTTCATAGAGCGAAACTTGTTCTTCGACATCCTCCATCTATGGATTTGTAACTCTTGATATCTGATGATCACTTTTCAATGCTTGCTCTTGAACTTCTTATCTCGAATTTGATGGCTTCATGTTATGAATTTGAGAACCAAGGTCATTCATTGGAAATATGAAAGTTGTTTCCACTCCATGCCCCTTGCATAGCATATGATATTCACTTCATTCTTTCTTGAACCTTCTATCTGGGTCTTTCTCCTGGCATTAATGGTAACGCTTACCGGACCATCTTTTTATCCTCAAAATGGGTTTACCAATTCTTCACACTCTTCAGAGGGTAATGTATTTTCAATCGGCATTTACTGGATCAAGGTTTCAGTGCCAGTGTTTACCACTTCAATTTCATCTTTGAAAGGCTGGGATTGGCGCTCCTCCTCTTGTTCAAGTAATTGTTGTGACCCAAGTGAAGTTTCATCAATTTTGTCCTCATTTGAGGAGGGAGTCTTATTTTAAGATCAGAAGCACACTTAAGAAACGGACACAAGTGAATTATTGGGACTCAAATTTTATTTAAAGAGAAAGTTCTTACATCTGACAACCTATCCTGAACATGCTCAGGATTCACAACTCTCAATCAAAAGAAAAGCAAAAGATAACTTGCCTGGACTAGCCATTGACCTTGAACTGTAAGACCGGACTCAACAATTGTCCTGACCATGATGACTGACTCAATCATAAAATAGGAAATGACAAAACTTTAACTGCTGCAACTGTCTGGTTTCGGAGGCTCGGCGAAAGCTGGCTCATAAATGGTACTTTCAACTTCTGATTCTTTTCATTGCAACCGGACCTGTGCCCCTTTGAACCTTCAGTTATTTAAGCATTGCGAACGGCTGGCGGCAGTACTGCATGATTTGATAATGGGTTATTGGTAGCAACGGGACTTGGCTCAAACACAAGGCTTTTATTGTCGAGCAACCTCTGGATTCTGAATTTTAGGGCAATGCAATTATCAGTGAGATGGCCAGAATTTCTATGGTATTCGCAGTGTTGATCTGTTCGCCAATTTGCTGGTAAAGGATTAGGAAGAGCCCTAATGTCGGGCAGGATTATGCGACCTGAGGCTAGACACTCCTTGAGTATCACAGATGGTGGAAGAGGGAGAGGGGTAAATTCTGTCTGGGCCTGTGGCCGAGGTGCGACAGCAGGTTGGGTATAATCCATCACCATGGGGTTCTGAGGTTTTGAAGGCTGAGGCTTGGAGCGGGAAAGGTTATTAATTTCAGCTGATGGAGGCTTCCTGAATTCTTTGGTATTCGGGTTACTTCGGTTGAACACACCTTGAGCCATAGCCTCCTCTATTTGGGTGCCTGCCACGATAAAGTGTTTGAAGTCCGGATAATACTGCAACGACATGTGATACTGGAGCTGGGGGGAAATATTTTTCATGATTATTTGGACCTGCTCTTCCTCAGAAGGGCGCTCCATCATCTGAGCTGCTATTCTCCTCCATCTTTTCACAAAGGTTAGAAAGGATTCCCTCAAGTCTTGCTTTGTCCTTTCCAAATCCTTTCTGGTAATTTCTGTCCCGTCATCATATTTGAATTGCCTGATGAACTGCTCGCCGATATCCTTCCATGTCCTGTAACGAGTCTTGTCCAAGACCATGAACCACCTCCTGGCAACCTTGGTTAGGGAAACCGGGAACAATTGAGCCATTTGCTCAGAAGATAAGCCTTGAGGCTGACACATGATGGTGAACATTTGCAAATGTGTGATTGGACAACCCACACCATCATATTTATCAAAGTCCGGCATTTGAAAATTGGCTGGGAGACGGATTTCTGGGAACAGTGTGAGGTCACTTGGATTGAAACCACCCTGGTCCTGAAACTGAATGTCCTGAACCTTCCTGGTAAGACTTTCTAATTTCTCCATAACTACTTTATCAACCATGGACTGAGAAGGCCTGCTGCGATCTTCGCTGTACTGCTCTTTTTCAAAATCTTCTTCAGTTTTGTCAGGGATAGGAATGAACACTGGCTGGGCAGGTGCGGCTGAAGTAACTGTATGGTGCATGGACCCTTTATCTTTGGACAACGATGGCCCCAACTTTTCAGAAAGCTGGGCCTTGATAACTTGGTTCTCTTCTTTGAGTTCTTGAAGCTGCCGGAGAATCAAGGTGAGAGTATCGGTAATAGCAGCGGGTGGAAGACTACTGTTCTGGTTTTCTGCCATTGGGGAGGATGAGGATGGGAAAGAAGGAGATGCTGGGGTCCTCAGAGAAGGTGGCGGGGAGACAGATTTCCTCTGCAATCGAGAAGAGATCCGAACCCAAGGAATAGTAGGGTTAGCTATGGTGTTTAGTGCCCTGTCATGGAAATAATGAACACGAGGTATATGAGCTTGACATTCATGGAGTGTTTCTTCTCAATGACTGAAAAATATTACACATTTAAGCAAATAATTGGGACAATAGAATGAATCCAAATGATGAGGGGAATGCCCTTAGTTCAAGGATTATGAGAGTAAACTCTGAAGGATTTAGCAGAAATATTCTTGAAAAAGGTAGCCCCTAGAGGAGGAAGAGATCAAGGGTACAGGCAAGATTGGATCATCAAGATTGCACGATCAAATGATTGAGACACAATTTCCACCAATGAAGACACAATCGAATCCCACAAGAGACGAATGATAGACACATGATCAAAATGTGAGATTGCATAGGATTTCTTTCAACGGGTAGATCAAGAATAACTAATCCTATGAGATCTTTGGAAATGATGGGATTTATATCCTAACCCCAAAGGAAAAGTTTTTAGTCTTCGCACATTTTAACAGTGTTACCTGAAGGCATCAACCCTAATCCTAATCTAGCGGAGTGGAGAGAGGATCTCGACTCATGACTTTGTTTGTGTACCTAGGACCGATCGTAGCCATTGGAAGATGGACTACGGCCTAATCTAGACACAAATGGGTAAGATATCCTAAACTAGGCTCACACATGTGGTGCACATGTGTTCGTATACTGCATGCATGTGTGGGTTAATCTAGGGGTAAGGCCAAGAGTCCCCTTAGCGCGAATCCATGTTCGATATACTGTACCAGTGTCCGGCGTATCAGTACGTGAACAAGAGATCCGTTTACGCACCATAAAGGTACTAGGCTAAGGGTGGAATGCTTCTCTAGCACAGAGGCACCAGGTGATGAAATCCCAGTCAACCATGCTAGATAACACTCCGGGTTCCTAAAATAGGACGTGTGTGCATGTGAAATGCAAGGGTTTAGATGCAAGTGATGTAAGTGTGTGCAATAAGTTCGCGCAATCTATGATGCCTTCAGGTTTTGTTAAATTAAGTTCGAGTAAAATATGATGAGAAAATAAAACGAGACAAACTAATCTAACAAGTATAGAGTTTTTATGAGCCAGTTAAATTAAATTCAAATGAATTATCTTTTGAAATTTTAATGAAGTTAGGTGATCCCCAGCAGAGTCGCCAGACTGTGGGACATGATCCCGCGAGAGGGGCGGGGCGCGAGCCGCCGCGCGCTCTCTCTTGGTCTCTCGTTCCCACGCGATTGGCGTGTGCATTTTAATATTGATTTGAATTCGTCTTTCCTGTGGACTTGGGATCACTAAGGCAATCCGAATTCCACACGAAAGAGACTGACAGAGTCGCCACCTAGATGTGGGATCTAGGACCCATAATTAACCAGAAATCTAGACTCGCTACCTGGTTACGAGAATGGAAGGTATGGGGAGTTATCCACCACATGCACCATTCTTGTCCGATAATCGGTCTTCGATTCCAAAAGCTAACTCTTTTAAATTTATTTTAAATGGCTCATTCAACTCTATGTTAATGTGCGAACTAAGTGACATGCATCCTAGAATCTAATTTCAATGTGAATCCTAGATGTGTATCTTGATTTATTAATTTGTCTGGATTCATTCTAAGTGAAAGTTCTCCTAGAATTCTAATTTCATGGAAAGCCCTAAATGATTTGATTAAGCATTTACAAGAAAATTAATATCCAAAACACCACAATTTGTTGTGGTGCCGACTCGCGGGTGGTATGCCGTCAGACATCCAAGCTGCCTACGTACCCAAGCCTCACTGGGATCAGAGTCGACGTAGTTCGGTGCACCTAAGCTAAGCTACTTATGCCTAACTCAACTAGGACACCGACTTAAACGGATTTGACTGTTTCAACAGTTTTAAAAGTAGTTATTTAATTCAAGTTGAGGATTTTATTATCTTAGGATTTCATCTAAGATGCTGTATGATTCTTATCTGAATGCAAGTTGTTCCTTAGACTAATGCAGGTTTGCCTACATCCTAGTTTACTAGGCTTGTCTTAAGGAAAGATTGGGTGACTAGTGTAACTAGACCTATGGTACGGTTGCTATTCATAGCAAGCGTCCGTGATGAGGCTGGACTCCTAACTCTAGGACTCCCTAAAACTTAGGACACGACACAACACTAGTGTTCCTAAATTGGGCTCTAATGGTTCTTAGATTGGAAACCATAATCCAATGGTTCCGGAAGACTCGAGACAAATCAATTCAAATTCTTGAAGTTAATTAATTTCAGATTTCATGGATTTTCGATTTATGGACACTTGAGGATTACCAATGGTTCTAGGGTTCACCAATTTCGGCCCAGAATAGCATCCAAGGAAGGGAATCGTGCGTTCTTTCCTTGCGCAATTTAATACTTAGGTTATAACATCTTATTGCCTGGCATATCTCAGGATTTCCGTGGACAGTAACCTCGGAGCCAACAACATGCTATAGCTTAAGTATTCAAATTGTCAAAGATCGGTTGCAATTGGGATACGATTATGGATGCACTGACCATTTTTCCAGGGAATTCTAATGATCCTAAGATTTCTGTTTCAATGGATTAAGGAGTTAATGTGTGACAGAGATTTAAGGTTCTTTAGAAATATTCAGATGATTTTCAATTAATTTCGGATTTTCAATGAATTTTATCAATTTTAAACATATGAGTGATTTTACAAGTGAAATTGTAGCAAACGAATTCGAAATGAGTTGAAATTTCTACAGCAGCAAGATATGATGAAATGTAGCTTACGGAAAGAGTTTTACAGATTTTTACATTAAGCTCATATTTAATTTCGATTTAACAATTGATTGACCAGATTGCACAAATAACACAGAAACCACTAGAAATATGAATCTAAATTCAATGAAATTTCTACATTAATAAGATATAAGTAAAAATAACATACTGAGAAATTTTCATGAATTTTGGAAACCATTTACTATCAGTTTCAGATTTTTTAATTTTCAGACCAGATTATGAATTAACCCTACATCCCATATGAAAACAGATCCAAATCACTTGAAACTTTTACAGTAACTAGAAATGTGAGATTGAAGACTACTGTAAAAATTTTAAGAATTTTAGTTGTGATCTGATGTCAGTAACAATTCCTCCAAAAGCTGGTAAATTTCAAAGAAAGCATAAAATAATATACCAAACAAATTCTCAAAATTCTCAAAATTTCATGGTAGAATGTACTGGTATCATATTAGTTTCCCACGAAATTTCATTAATTTTGGAATTCATTTAGTATATATTTTATTTTCGAAACACTCATGGAGATCATGATTTTGAGCATACATATTTAATTTTCAACTAAATCCAATTAAATACTAAAAATCATGCAAATATACCAAATAATTCTAGAAAAATCTAAAAATTAAGTACCTACCTGTGATCGAAATCCTCGCCGAATCCGAGAGCCGAAAAATTCGAAAATCGCACCGCCGCTTGATCCGCTTCCGCTTTCTTTCTCTTTTTCTTTGTTTTATTTTCTTTTATATTTTTTTTTATATGGAACAAGGGAGAGAGATGGGGAGAAACAAATAAGGAGAGAAAGTAGATAATGATAGTGTGAGAGTGAGAGAGTGAGAGATATTGAGGGAGAGAAAGAGAAAACTATCCAAAAACAATGTGTTGTTTTTTTTTTTTTTTCTCCTCTCATCACCTCTCTTTATATAGTGAAAAACTTAGTGGAGAGGTGGAAATAAACAATGAGAATGGTGGGTGTGGTGGAGAATAATGGAAATAAACAATGAGAATGGTGGGTGTGGTGGAGAATAATGGAATATATAATGGTAATGGTGGGAATTGTGGTGGGGAATAATGGAATATATAATGTGAATGGTGGGTGTGGTGGAGAATAATGGAAATAAACAATGGTAATTGTGGGAATGGTGGTGGGAATAATGGAATATATAATGGTAATGGTGGGAATGGTGGTGGGAATAATGGAATATATAATGGTAATGGTGGGAATGGTGGTGGGAATAATGGAATATATAATGGTAATGGTGGGAATGGTGGTGGGGATAATGGAATATATAATGGTAATGGTGGGAATGGTGGTGGGGATAATGGAATATATAATGGTAATGGTGGGAATGGTGGTGGGGATAATGGAATATATAATGGTAATGGAGATAATGGTGTTATTTTAAAGGGAAAAATGAAGTTAGTGGAAATGGTAGAGAAAGTTAAGTCATGCTAATGGTGAGTCCCACATCAGCGGGTTCCGCACAAGCGGGTCCCACATCAGCGGGCCCTACACAAGCGGGTCCCACATCAGCGGGTCCCACACAAACGGGTCCCACATCAGCGGGTCCCACACAAACGGGTCCCACATCAGCGGGTCCCACACAAACGGGTACAAATTCTCCCTAGTTTAGATTTTTCTGAATAATCCTTCTCAACATTTAGCGGGAAAATGCGAAACACGACGGAAATGACCAAAAATATTTAGAAATGTAACAAACGGATGCGGGAAAGAAAGACATTGGAAAACCGACGGAAAACAAACCCTAATTTCTTTATCGATTAAGGTAGAGCAAAATGGGGTGTCTACATTGATGAATATTACTAATTACCTTGAAGAAGTTTCAAGAATCTTATTTTGCAAAGTGCAAACAACCTTAATCTTCCCAGTAAGTAGTAGTGAAACACTGGTGAATCTATGCACATTTACAATTAACACTTTCTAACTATTCTTGAAAGAAATCATTAGGTGTTGTTATTTGAGAAATGACTGCATGATGCGTATAATTGGCTAATTGGCAAATCCTTTAGGGCCCGCTTGGATGCTGAGAAGATTTTGATTTGGAATTCTCACATT
Source organism: Tasmannia lanceolata (assembly GCF_043159265.1). NCBI lineage: Eukaryota > Viridiplantae > Streptophyta > Magnoliopsida > Canellales > Winteraceae > Tasmannia > Tasmannia lanceolata. The sequence goes on along the minus strand of NW_027518689.1, from coordinate 10,019,263 downwards.
TGCAGCCCTTTTTGCGTTGACATTTGGATTCTGATCAAATCCTTGAATTTCCAATTCAGTGACCGAATAGTGAAAAAATCAAATTTCCAAATAAGGTGTGAAAATAAGAAATTGGAAATCCACAGATCTGGCAGTTTCCTTCACCCTCTTGGCACCTCAACCTCTCCCCTGCACCAAGAATTACCCCTTCCCTCTCTGCCTCCTTCAACATGAGCTGGCAGATCTCTTCATTTTGTACTGAAAACTCAATTCCAAATCCAAATACAAAATCTGAGGTATCCAAACGACCCTTAGGTCACCATTGTTGCTTGTTATTTGAGAAATGACTGCATAATGTGTCTATAATTGGTGACTAATTGGAAAATCCTACAAGTCACCATATTCTATTAAAAATTGTGATACAGTGTCACATAAGAATGTAACAAAATATGAAGAATAGCTATTCTCTCATAGGTAAATTTCTTACATTGTTAGTGACTCCCACATTTCTGAAAACAAAAACTAGCTGGTGATGGAAATTAATGCAAATCCTCAAGACCAAGTAAACCAAAGAGCCATCGGACATATATACAAGAAAGGGGGAGGGAAGACGGACTGAAGTCGGGTCCATAACGGTGCAGTGTTAAAGATGTCAGCATGACATCTTCTGACATCAACACAGATCAACCAATATCACTTTGATTTGAAATTTAGGGTTTCAGGTAGTTATAGCTAATAATTATGGTATTCTCCAAAACTTTTTGGGTATGCTGTTAAGATGGATTTTAATAAATCATTATCCTAGGCAAGCGTACAACCTGCAAACCTTTTTTTTTAATGAGAAATAATGATGAATATATTCACTGTAATAAACTAGAATACACAGGAGGACAAGGTGTCCCTCCAATTCACAGGATTACAGAGATATCCCTGCTAATTCAATACAGAAGTGGAGTGAGATAAAAACTCCTCCGTTGAAAGACCCGGAGAGAACCAAAAAGCGTCTTGCATATATGATCAGAACCTGAAACCTCAGCAGATTTACAGAAGGCTTTCTGAAAACTACATTGTCCATACCAGTGCACTAATTAGGAGTGCAACTCAGGTCGGGTTGGGTCGGGTTGAGGTCAACCCTAACCCAACCCTCGATAGTATTCTCTCAACCCTAACCCAACCCAACCCAACCCCGAGCCTCGGGTTGAGGATGGTCAAACCTAACCCAACCCGCCTCCAAATCGGGTCGGGTTGGGTTTGGGTTGAGTTCGGGTTCATCTAGGACCAAATAGAAAAATACAAGGAAAAAAAGGTATAATCCTAGAAAATCATGAGAAAATTAGACTACAAAGGTCGGGTTCGGTTCGGGTCGGGTCAGGTTGCTAAGGCATCAACCCTAACCCAACCTGATTGGCATTTCCCAACCCTATCCCAATCCAACCCGAGAAAATGCCAACCCAACCCAAGCCAAAATGGGGCTGAACTCGTCGGGTTCGGGTTGAGCCCGACCCAAGTTGCACCCCTAGCACTAATGGCCTTAGATGCTCCCTATAGCGCGCAATTGCATTCCAAGCGTCCAGCGAACAGTGTTGGTATTTTAATACAAAAAGTGGCATTCTGTTCTATTTCTAAAAGTTTGTTTTATCTACAAAACAGCCACATTTGATTGAAACATGAGTTTTCTCTCTTCCTTCACAAAAGAGAATAGTCCCGTATTGGAAAGTGGAGGAAAGGTTCATGGGCTTATATACTTGATAACGCCCGAAATCTGACTGCACGAACTAGGTTTGCAGAATCTGTAATCCTGCGCTCACAGAGAAAGCGTCAGTGGGCCCGGAGTTGTGGCTCTGGACGGCCACTTCGACACTCAAGTCAGAGATAGGCAATCACAGACAATGAGCGGTGGATAGGGGGGACGGCCAAGATAAGTTACTAGACCAAAGAAGGTAGAAGGAGAAGAAGAAGTGATTTCGAAGTGCCTATACTTGAGTGCGTAGCCCCCTTTTTATAGGGGAGGAGATCCACGATCTTGGAGATATCAATCATACCTTTGATTTAGCCCATGTGGAGCGTGATGGCTGGAGAATAAAATCGTGGAGATATGACTTCCGATGATTCTAGGCGGAGATCGTGGATGGTGACTTAGGCGGGATGTTTTGAATTCAAAAGTCGCGCCTTACGTATAACGGACGTCCGGATTAGTCGTTTTGGAGCGAGATCCCCACGATTGTGTTTGTCTCCCTTTGAAATTCGGCACCGATCTAAGGAGAAGTGTTGAAGGGAATGTTACTTGTGGGTTTCAGATTGATCGGGAAGGGCGCCGGAGGATAGTTATGAGGGTCGGTACTGTGTATACGGATTTTACCCCCAACATACTGCCCCCCTACTTTCTTGTCCCTTTGCAAGGGTCAAGGAAGTAGATAAGTTTTTAAGCGGTGGGCTGGTCCCGACCCTCGCAAGATGATGGAGTTGAAGGGCGTTCTTCGGGAATCCGCAGGCCATGTTGTTTGACAGGCGTGAATTCTTGAAGGAATAAAGGGACACGTCTTGTCATAGGTTGTTGAACATTTTTATTATTATAGGCGGCGGGGCATTGAATCCCGCCTAATGCTTTTTTAAAATGAGAGGCTTTTTCATTTTCCCGCCTAGGGAGCCTATAAAACAGGAGTGAGGGGAAAAAATATTTGTCATCTCCTCTTTCATTCCTCCTTCCTTTGTCAAGAATGTCTGGGGAGCTTGTTGGTGATGGTCAGCCAGGGGCGATAGTTCCGGTGGTGGAGGTGAGTTAGCCCTCGGATGGGAGCGAGGAGCCTCAAGTTGTTGTCGAAGAACCAGTGTCTCGGAGGACTAGGAGATCGCAGAGGACGAGAAACCTGCTGGCAGCGGAGGTCGAATCACCAGAAGTGGTGACTCCGGTGGCGGCGGTTTCCCCTTTGGCTAGGGTGGAGAGAACGGATCGCGGCTCCTAGAGTAAGAAGAAGCGGAAGGTGGAACCTAATGAAAATTCAAGCCCCCTGTTTCAAAGGATGGTCTCGCTCCTGGTGATGTCCCCCACTTTGTCGCCAACTATAAGAGGTTTTTGAAGCACACTATGGAGAGAGGATGTGGGGTGGCAGATCACCTTCTCCAACAAAACTCGGAGGTCCTTCGATTGAGGGCCAGGGTAGAGAAGCTGGAGATGGAGAACGAGGCACTAAGAGCGATGTTACAAGGAGTGACTGAGGACGATAAGGGGGCCGCGTCATCTAATCTCGAACCTCCTTCGGAGGAGGATTTTCCCGAGGAGGACCCAGAAGATCTTGAAGAGGATCCAGAGGAAGATCTGGATGAATGATTGCTCCTTTGGCCACGACCTTAGTACCGTTAGATTAAAACTCCTTTTCTATGGTGGAATTTCGAATGTTATTTTCTTTTTGTGAATGGCCTAGAAGCCCCACTTTTGTAGAGGTTTTCCCTTTCATGAATAAAAGAATTTTTGTTATTTTTGTTGCCTTCTAGTAACACTTTTTATCCAATATTGCAAGTAATGCGTAGATGTTTGGTAGGTACGTCGCTTGATAGATAATATTCGGGGCCGAGTATATTCAGAACTTGGCTTGAATATCACAAAATGCGGGAATATCAATTCTTCCAAATAACACTCGGTACCGGAGGGAGATTTGCTTTGGGGCTGTGGGTAGCCATGTCTTGAATAGGTGTCTTGAAGAGACACTTGTTACGGTCGCGACTCTTGGGTAGCGGCGGTTTTTGGCACTTTAAATAATGATGAGGAAACGGTATATTTAATGCCCTTAAAAGTCGTGCGTGAATCACGGGATGCCACGTGTCGTCTAATCGTCAGACGGACGCGACTTTTGACTTTCCCGCCTGCGGGTCTTATAAAAGCCTGCCCATTTCCATTTTATTTTTTACTTTTATTCCTTTCTCCCTCCCGTCGTCTCTTTCTTTTTATTCCGGCGAAAGTCCATTGGATTTTCCGGCATAAAGTTCCCTTTTTCCGGCGAATCATTTCTCTTTCTCTGTCGGAGTTTTCCGTTTTGTTTCGTTCTCTTGCGTTGGTCGAGGTTTTAAGTTGTCCAGTCTGATTTCTTCTTTTCCAAGGGCACTGGTTCGTCTTTTCCGGCGAGCTTCACAACTTTTCTCTCAGATTCCATCGGTGCGTTTCTCAACCCGATCTTTGTATTTCATTTCTTTAAAATAGTCATGTCGGAGAATACGAATTTACAGAACCGGTCGATTGAGCCCATGGGAATGGAGGAATCATCCTCTTCTCCCGGATCAAATTGGAAATGGAGGCGGAGAGTGTACCGTAGCAATCGTCGGCGAAGAGACGTAAAATTAGGGCCAAGAAAGCAGGTGGTGGCACGATGATTGAAAGGAGCGGAGGGCCCAGAAGAGGATAGCGCCACGTCCAAGGAAAGAGGTAAATCCAATTCTTCCCCTTGAACCTCCAGGTGCGGCAGAGTCGGTGTCGAGTGATGCCTCTGTGATTGCTGCGTTGGTCAAGGATAGGAGTGATTAACGTTCGGCACCGATGGATGTCCATATTAGGTGTCTTGATAGGGTGTCGGTGGAGCTTCATAAGCCACACGTGCCTCCTGGTGGGGTATATCGTCCTAAAGTTGCCATGAGCTCAATGGGCATTCTCCAACCTTCAGATCTCAGGCGGTTGCGGGAGAAATATCATATTCCGGATGAGTATGAAGTTCGGCTCCCTACCTCCAACGAACGGGCATGTAGCAACAGCGTGGAGGGGGAGACAACCTTCTACAAAGAGGTTATTGAGGCGAGTGTTCGCTTTCCTCGTCATCCGATTCTGATAAACTTTTTGATTTCTTTGGTCTGGCACCGTCCCAGATTTTTCCAATTGGGTGGAGGGGTCTTCTGGCGTACATAGTAAAAAGTAGAATGGTGAGGGCCCCACTATCCTTGGATGTTATTCGGAAGTGTTTTCTTATGAAGATGAAAGGGGACTGGGTAGATGTGGCCCAGCGTCGAACATTGATGATCATGGGTGGATCCCCGTCCTCCATCAAACGGTGGAAGAATGATTTTTTCTTCGTGAAGCCGCCTCAAACAGCCGGGAAGGTCGTGATCACATCCATGCCCTCCATGTTACCATTGTCTACAAGGGCATGAGAATTCCCTCTGTTCTAGTTGATAATGGGTTAGCCTTAAATGTTTGCCCTCTTCAGACAACTACCATGTTGGGTTTTGGACCCGAAAGTTTCACTCCTTCCCAGCAAGGAATCCTAGCTTATGATAACACCCGAAGAAATGTCATTGGGATTCTTACCGTAGAAATCCTTCTTGGAGGTGAGAAGTTCGAAGTAGACTTCATGGTCCTTGATATCAAAACCTCATTCAATCTGCTGTTAGGCCGCCCTTGGTTGCATAAAGAGGGGGTCATTGCTTCAAGCCTTCACCAGAAGCTAAAATTCATTAAGAACAACAAGATAATCACCGTCAGAGGTGATGAAGATTTGGAAGTCACCCAAATTTCAAAAGAAAAGTCACTCCCTGTCGCCGGAAAAGATATCATGCTGAATGGTTTTTCCTTAGAAATTGCACAGATCACTTGTGAAGGAGCAGGAAAAGAAACTTTTCCTATGGTCATTTGCACCCTCAACCCCTCAGTTGCCAAAATGATGAAGAGGCAGGGATTTTTCCCTGGGCTGAGATTGGGATGGCACCAACAGGGCATGGTGTCGTGGCCTGATATTGAACCTATGGAGGGAACTTTTGGCTTGGGATATGAACCTACAAACAAAGAGAAGGACCAGATGAGAACTAAAATGATGAGAAGAAATGAAATTCGCAGAAACGGGGGTGTGATCTCGATACCTTCATACTCTTTGTCTCTAAACGGGTACTTTGCCAGAGGAGGAGAAACCACTCCATACCACGGGTTTGCAGAACCGTGGTTTGAGCCAGACACGGGAAGGATTCTCTGTGGGATTGAAATCTTCTATGACTTAGAAATACCAGAAGAGCCTCTGATCCGTACCCCCCTATCTATTGGCAGGACTACCTTACTCCAGGACTCTTGGGGTCCCTCTTTGCAGAATGATGAACACATTTATGTGTGAATGGTAGTGGTAGGATGCTGTGGGACCCGATCCCGCGAGAGGGGTGGGGCGCGAGCCGCCATGCCTTCTCTTGGTCTCTCGTACCCACGCGATTGGCGTGTGCTTATTATTATTGATTTTAATTCATCTTTTATGTGAACTTGGGATCACTAAGGCAATCCGAATTCCACACAAAAGAGAGTGACAGAGTCGCCACCTAGATGTGGGATCTAGGACCCATAATTAACCAGAAATCTAGACTCGTTACCTGGTTATAAGAATGGAAGGTATGGGGAGTTATCCACCACATGCACCATTCCTGCCCGATAATCGGTCTTCAATTCCAAAAGTTAAATTTATTTTAAATGGCTCATTCAACTCTTTGTTAATGTGTGAACTATGTGACATGCATCCTATGATCTAATTTCAATGATCCTAGATGTGTATCTTGATTTCTTAATTTGTTTGAATTCAATCTAAGTGAAAGTTCTCCTAAAATTCTAATTTCATGAAAAATCCTAAGTGAATTAATTAAGAATTAACAAAAAAATTAATATACAAAACCCCACAATTTGTTGTGGAGCCGACTCGCGGTTGGTATGCCATCAGACATCCAAGCTGCCTACGTACCCAAGCCTCACTGGGATCAGAGTCGACGTAGTTCGGTGCACCTAAGCTAAGCTACTTATGCCTAACTCAACTAAGACACCGATCTAGACTGGATTGACTGTTTCAACAGTTTTAAGAGAAGTTATTTAATTCAAGTTGAAGATTTTATTATCCTAGGACTTTATCTAAGATGCTATATGATCCTATCTAAGTGCAAGTTGTCCCTTAGACTAATGCAGGTTAACTTACATCCTAGGTAACTAGGCTTGTCATAGGGAAAGATTGGGTGACTAGTGTAACTAGACCTATGGCACAGTTGCTATCCATAGCAAACGTCCGTGATGAGACTGGACTCCTAACTCTAGGACTCCCTAAAACCTGGGACTCCCTAAAACCTAGGACACGACATGACGTAAGCGTTCCTAAATGGGGCTCTAATGGTTCTTATGCCGGAAACCATAATCCAACGGTTCGGAAGGACACGAGATAAATCGATTTAAGCTCTTGGAGTTAATGAATTTCAGATTTCAAGGATTTTCGGTTTCTGAACATTTAAGGAATACCAAAGGTTCTATGGTTCACACATTTCGGCCTCGAATAGCATCCACGGAAGGAAATTGTGCGCTCTTTCCTTGTGCAATTTATTACTTAAGTTATAGCACCTTATTGCCTGGCATATCTCAGGATTTCCGTGGACAATAAACCTCGGAGCCAATAACATGCTATAGCTTTAAATATTCAAATTGTCAAAGATCGATTGCAATTGAGATACGATTATGGATGCACTGGCCATTTTACCAGGAAAATCTAAGGATCCTAAGATTTCTGTTTCAATGGATTAAGGAGTGAATATGTGACAACAATTTAAGGTTCTTTAGAAATTTTCATAATGATTTTTAATTAATTTCAATTTTTAGTGGGTTTTTATCAATTTTAAACAATATGAGTGATTTTACAAGTGAATTTATTGCAAACAAATTTGAAATGAATTGAAATTTTTACAGCAACAAGATATGATGGAATGTAGCTTACTGGAAGAGTTTTACAGATTTTTATATTAAGCTCCTATTTATTTTTTATTTAACAATAATATGACCAGATTGTTAAAATAACACAGAGACTACTAGAAATAGAAATCTAAATTATGAGTAAACATAGCATTCTGTGAGATTTTCATGAATTTTAGAGACTATTTAATATCAATTTCGGATTTTTGAATTTTAAGACCAGATTATGAATTTACACTACATCCCATAGGAAAAAAATTCTAAATAAATTGAAAATTTTACAGCAGCAAGAAATGTGGAATATAAGACTACTGTAAAAATTTTGAGAATTTTAATTGTGATTTGATGTCAGTAACAAATCTCACAAAATCTGATTATTTTCAAAGAAAGCATCAAATAATATACCAAACAAAATCCAAAAATGTTTAAAAATTCATGGTAGAATGTATCAGTATCATATTATTTGCCCATGAAACTTCATTAATTTTGGAATCTATTTAGTATATATTTTATTTTTCTTCGTCAAAAAGATGTTTTTGAAGAGTTTTCTATTTTTAAAACATGATATTTGAGAAAATTACGACTCTAGAAAATGTCCTTTAATCTTGTTCTGATGTGATGAACACAAAAAAAATTTAAAATTTCAGAAAATAGATGATCCTGAGATAACTATTTTTTCAAATTTCGTAATTTCTCAGTAATTATTTTAAATGAAATTCCATTCTTCACTCAAATTTTCGAAATCCTTTGATCCAATGTCCGATTCGATCCAATGGTTATTTTAGTCTACTTAAATAGATCAGTGTATTAAATTTCGAGACGAATCGGAATTGAAACACTCATGTAGATCATGATTTTGAGCACACACATATAATATTGAATTAAATTCAATTAAATGTTAAAATCATGCAAAAATATATAAAAAAAAACCAAATAATCCTGGAAAAATCTGAGAATAGTGCACCTACCTGTGATAGAGATCCTCGCCGAATTCAAAAGCCGAAAAATCCGAAAAATCTCGCCGACGTGCAATCCGCTCCGCTTTCTTTGTTTTTTTTCTTTTATACTTTGCTTTCTCTACCAGATGGAGAGAGAGATAGAGAGAGACAGAGAGAATGAATGAGAGAGATAGAGAGAATGAATGAGAGAGAGAGAGTGAAACCGAGATAAATAAGCGAGTGACAGATAGGGAGTGAGAGAATGAGTGCCCGAGAGGGAATGAAAGAATGAGTTACAGAGAGGGAATGAAAGAGAGAGTTACAGAGAGGGAATGAGGGAGAGAGAGATGTTAAGAGTGATAGAGATAGAGAGGTAGAGAGAGAGAGAGACACAGAGAGATAGAGAGAGAGAGAAACACAGATGGATAGAGAGAGATAGAGAGGTAGAGAGTGAAACAGAGTGTGAAGCAGAGGCAGAGATGGTGAGAAACGAGAGTGATTGAGAGAGAGAGAGTAAGAGAGTGATAGTTAGAGAATAGAGAAAATGAGAATAATAGAGAGTTGTGAAATAGAAGAGAGATTTTAAAGAGTGAGAGAGAGATTGACGGAGAGTGGGGGAGATGGAGGGAATGAGCGAGACCAAAAAAAACACAGAGAGCTGCTGTTCTCTTTTTTTTTCTTTTCTGTTTCTCAGCTGCTGTTCCCAGCGGCCAAAAAAACAGAGTCACCCCTTCCTTCCTCTCTTTCTGTGTTTTTATTCTTCCTTTCCTCCTTTCTCATGGTAATCCAATCCCAAAAAAGAAAATAATCTCTCCACATGCTAATCCGTCCATTCCCATTATAGACTTATTTCCATAAAGACAACCCAACTTCCATTTTGCCAATTAGTTAATTCCCACCAATTGCCGATTATGTTCTTCCATCCTTACATCTGCATTCCATTTTTGCATCCAAAAAAAAAATCCAAGATGTGATCTCATGCTAGTAACAATAGCAGGCCACATGTCTAGTGCTCCACATTGCTAATCTGATCGCCCTACTAGAACTAGACGGAAAATCCCAAAGGGATCCCCATCTCAAGTTTCAGCCGAACTCCACCTTGTAAAGAAATTTTTTTTTATTTTGGGAAACATACACAGTGGACCCCACGGTTTTAACAGCACAACTCTTCCATTCAAGCCATACATGGTTTCTGTGTTGTCCTCCAAAAACAAAAAAATACAATATGCGCCCTCATCTCATCTGTAATATAGAAAGAAAGTGTCGTTTTGGCTTTCCTTACCCCCCTGCCTCCATAAGAAAAATAGCAAGTGGCTATTTAAATGTTGGAGACAAGCACTGTTGCTATTTTAGTGTGCATGCATGCCATCTATCCGATGCAAGGCAATGTACATAGACATTGGATTTGGTTACTATCAATAAGAATACCCATAATAGCCGGACGATAATTTATTTCCATCATGAGAGAGCTGGCACCTTGGTATAATCCACACCATCCACTCAATTAAGCCACTATATTGATTTTAACTTGCACCCCCCTAATAAGTCTTTTTCGGTGATCCGAGCCACTCAACTAATAGGCCTTAATATAAATAGATCGCACCCTTTCAAATCGCCTCCATATTGCTTAATTGGTGCCCCATAAATCTTTTTTTTTCGATGGATTTAAATATGGACCCAAAAGAATAGAATTGAATCACTTTGGGTGGGTCCTACGCACATTTAGTGGGCCACTCAATTTTAAATCCCACAACCAAATGCTAGGCCTATTCCTTGGCCGAATTTTCCATGAGATCCATTCATCGAAATTTTAGGCGGGTCCGCTTGTTTCAACTTAGTGAACCCCATTCCATGTTAGGCACACTTATTCCTCTTATAAAATTTGATCGTTAATATTCATAATAAACTCCACAGATGACTTGAATATTCCTTACATGGGCCAACTTGCTCGATCCAAATTAAATCCAAATGCTCAATGCGGGCCCAGCAAATGGGTCAAAATTCTCTCTTGCTTGGATTCTTCTGAATAACCCTTCTCAACACTTGGCGAAAAAACAAAAATGCAGAACATTGCAGAAATGATCGGAAAGATTGAGAGAACATAAGAAGCGGACACGGGAATGGGAAACACTGAAAAATCGATAGCAAAACACTAACTTCTTTGTTGATTAAAGCGGAGCAAAATGGGGGTGTCTACAGATGCATGCATATTTTATGTTTTAAGCAGTGCTACTAAGGTATTTTTGTTGTTTTTGTTGTTTCAGGATTTTTATTGGAATTATGAAGGAAATTGAGCTTAACATATGAAAATAGTGAAGAAATGACAAATTGCCATGAGAATCCAAAGTTCCAAGATGCCTTAGTTGGCCGAATTGGCATGATGCTTTAGTAGGATGAAATTGATAATGCCACACCCCCTTACTTTGCTTTGAAAGATGAAATTTCAAGGATGGATGATGAAAAATAAGTGAAGAGAAAGGATCTTAATTCCAATGGTTGAGATTGAAATGATCAACAGAGGAGAAGTGAATTATTTGTTGTTTATGTGCATTACAATGGAAGGGTAGATTTGCCATTTGCGAAAGTATATGGCATTGTTGCAATTCATTCGAAAGATAGGGACAATTTGGTCCTTTCATACACATATTCCTCAACTTGGAAACTTTCCATTATTTTTCTACCATTTAGAAAGTTGCTTGACAAAATAATTAGAAGGTTTTAGACAAACCTTTGGAAAGAAAAAAAAAGGAAAGTAACCCATGTGTTTTTTAGAAGAGATATAGAAAGCCCATTCAAGCCTTAATCTTGTCCTTTCATTTGTTTCCTAAGATTAGCTTTTTAATCTCCACCTTACATCTTTTTCAATCCCTTAATTTAGCAACCTTTCTCACCCAAAATCTATATATTAATCTCTCTTGAACTCTCTCCCATCTTCTTGAATTTTTAGTCTCGTCTCGTCTCGTCTCGTCGCGTCTTCAGTAGTTTTTTTTATTTTTTTCTAAAACTTCAACGGACCATAACTTCTTCGTTTTAGCTCCGATTCGCGCGTGGTCGGATCCGTTGGACTCGTATCGATGAGAGGAATCCGATCAAGGCTTGAAGGAGGACAATGATTCAACCATTGAAGGAGAAAAAGAATAAGTTTTTCTTATTTTGCTCTTTATTTTAAATTACAATTTGATGTATTTTTGCTTTCAATTTCAATTAAAGAAGAGTTCTTATTGTTTCCTTTTTCCTTCTCAAGTTCTTAATGGCAATTCTCTTCTTTCTACTTTTTATTTTTGTTTCTTTGACTTTCTTCATGAGTAACTAAATCCTATATACTTAGGGTTTAGATGAAACCATGGGGAAGGAGAAAGGTTTTTAATTAAATTTAATGGTATGTAATTAATGGTTTATAATTGTTGCATACTGTGGGACCCGATCCCGCGAGAGGGGTGGGGCGTGAGCCGCCACGCTCTCTCTTGGTCTCTCGTACCCACGCGAATGGCGTGTGCTTTTTATTATTGATTTTAATTACCCAACCAAGCAGGCAGCAACCAAGCCATAGGGTGCAAACAAACGTGCAACCCAGTACCCATAAGGGCAGGGGTAAGCCGTCGAGCCTAGCAATGTGTGATTTAATTCATCTTTTCCGTGAACTTGGGATCACTAAGGCAATCCGAATTCCACGCAAAAGAGGGGACAGAATCGCCACCTAGATGAGGGATCATGGACCCATAATTGACCAGAAATCTAGACTCGTTACCTGGTGACGAGAATGGAAGGTATTGGGAGTTACCACCACATGCACCATTCTTGCCCGATAATCGGTCTTCAATTCCAAAAGTTAACTCTTTTGAATTTCTTTTAAATGGCTCATTTAACTCTATATTAATGTGCGAACTACGTGACATGTGTAGACACCCCATTTTGACCGTACCCCTAAGCCCTCTAATTTTGAGCAGAACCCGACCAAATCAAACCAATAGGGTCCCAAGCTTCACCCTAGTCTGGATTAGGGTCTCTCCTAACCCCCTGCAAAATTTCATCGAGATCGGAGCTCATTTGCCTAGCAAAAAGGCTGAGAGAGTGTGTATAGTGCAATGAAGGGTGGCCCACTAAATTTTCATTTTCCCCTAAAATCCTTGTATTTTAAGAGAAATCCAAGTCAAATCAAGCCCCTAAATACCCATGAATACATTTTTAGAAGCCTTAAAACCTCAGAAATGCCCCGGCAAAGTTTCAGAAAAATCCGACAAAAAAATTCGGAAAAGACAAGTGGAGTTTGTACAGTTATCAAAGTGTGGGGGGTGATTTAGCCAGATGGGGTCGCGCATTCGTGTGCCCATCAAGCAATAGTGCCATTATCAATCTTTTTTTTTTTCTATATATACGAAAAAAGCCGAAAAAAAAAGAAAAAAAAGAAAAGAGAGAATACACTGTTCATAATCGAAAAATTAGAGAGAGAGAGATTGCAGAGGAAACCTGGGTTTTCCTCCGCAGGCATCTTCTCCGGCACGACTCCGATCCGTCTCTGGTTTATCTCCGGCAGATCTCCCTCCTTTTCCTTCTCCGGCACGGCCGTACTCCGGCATCTTCTCCGACACAGCACCGATCCTTTTACGACTCCGATCCTCCTCCGGCAAGCTCACAATAGCTACCGATCATCTTCATACTCATTCTTCATATAAATCTCTGTTTTTTTCATTTTGTTTCTTTACTTTCTTGATAAAACCCTTCATTTTCTATCATTTTCCCCCAAATTTCTAACTCTTAACCCTAATCCTATTCTTCATCTTCTTCGATCATTTTCCGGCAAGTTTTCCTCCGAAATCCAGCTGGAAATTCTCCTTCTAGCCATAGAAACCTTAGATCTGTTCATTAGACCCTTAGATCTATTCATCAAAACCTTAGATCTGTGCATTTGATTCAATCAAAAGTTCGTTGAGTGTAAAAGGAAGGAAGATCTGCAATCTCCGTTAGAATTTGTTTCTCTCAGTTAAAGATTCAAGATGATCTGAAAGAAAAGAAGAGAAAAGAGAAAGACAAGAGTAAAAATGTAAAATTACTCTCTACACTGGTAAAATTGTTAAATCTGCACCTTAAAACGGTTCAAAGAAATGGAGATCTAAGCATCTATACATTTTTTGGAGCGATTTTTCGTCAATTGTCATTATCAGCTAAGAAAAGAGGTATTTAATCTGTTCTTTTCTTTAAAGTTTATTGAAATATATGATCTGCTAGTTTTTTTTTTTATAGATAAAAATTTCTACACGATTTGTATTCTTAAGATGTCTGTCAGATAAAGAATTGTAATTTTCTTTGATAATTTGTAATAATTTTCATAGATCGAGTTAATTTTAAGGATCTCTTATTATATAATTACAATGTAATCGGCTAATTATTATAGTCACCTGGATAGGTTTTCATTTATTTATTGAGCAGATAAGAGAATATCTGATGGAAAATGATCCTTGAGGTAATAGCTATAGGTGATAGTGTGTATCCATGACTATGGGTGCACATGTGTGCATAAGTGTTTCAATGTGTGCAGGTGTGTGCTTCAAGTCTATGGTTTGGCTTCCTGTTAGCACCATACAAGCCTTGTTTCAGTCCCAGCTTTAACAGAATTTGGCTCATGATCTGACCAATGTTTTGGCATAGGTTCAGCCCTGATTTGACCCCAGTTTTACACTAAATGCAGTCTCAAAATCACTTCCTGTTTAGTACACAATACTGATTCGTCCATGAATTAGCCCTTTTTACTATTTTGGTGTTACATTTTGACAATTCCCCTTTAAAGCCTGGTTTTAATAGCTCTTTCTTCATTTTGATAATGAAAGTCCCTTTATAGCTTAGAGTATGGTTGTAAAATATTCTTTTCAGTTATACCTCCAAATATGGTTGAGCTGAACTTATTTCATTGCATTGTACACCTTAACTGTCAATGTTTATATTGTTATGATGAAGACTGTTTGCTAAAAAAAAAATATAGAGTGAGGTGATCGAATGCCCTGTATATAACTGATCGTAATAGGATAAAAAGATTGGCAAAATATATGCTATTGTTTTAGAGAGATGATACATCAGTTCATGCATCAGTTCGTATATTAGTTCATATCAGTTCAAGAGTTATTTGCATCAGTCCATATGATAACATAGTTATGTAGATATTATATATATATATATTTTTTTAATGATCATACATGTCAAATATATCTGTTTTGTTGACACATCTTAGCTGCTCTATGAAATGACGATCATTTTAATTATTTCAGTTGTTAGACCTGAAAGACAACTTGTTTGTAAACTATTCATGTTTTGACTGCCTTTTAAAATACTCTTTTGATTAGTATTTCATTTTGTAATTTAGAACTGTTTGCAATTGTGATTAAATTATGATGATTTTTAATGGCTGTTTGGTAGTCTATATTTAAATAAGTTGTTTAATAGGAAGAAGGAGATCAGATGACTACTCTATTCGATATTATCGACATGAGTACTGTCTGATCTCAAGGCGGGATTAGAAATATTATCATGTGTATTATGATATCAGATGATTACTTTAGCATCATCTGATTTCATCCCCATATTGGGGTGGTGTTTGTGGTTGGGTATAGAAGTGTTTGATATTGATTTCTTTTACTTTATTAGGCTATCCAGCGGCTGGTCTGGACTAATTAATGTTATTTATCATTTTATGATTATTATAGATTGTATATTCTTTTTATTGAAAATTCTTCTTTGCTTAGCACTTGATTTATTTTTAGAATGAAATTTGCGATTATCTGGTAGCCTTTTCTTCTCTTTTTGATATACTAACACAGTCTTATAGATTTCTGTTAAAATTCTTTAGATATTAGAATTCCCTCTCGCTGCAAGGGCGATGAAGGCGCTAGCCTAAGCCCATCCTTAGGGGACTCGTTTAGTCCAAATAGCACTCCTCTCATTTATTTAAAGACTTGTCCAAGTCTTTATGGTGTGTATCCCTTAGAAATTAGAAATCCGTTCATTGCAAGGGCAATGAAAGAGTTCTCTAGAGTCCTCTCAGGGAGACAGGCTATGTCTCAGACAGAGAAAGTTGTATCCTTTAGAGACAAGCTTTGTCTCATTAGTGAGTCTATCCTTAGGAGATATGCCATGTCTCGTCAGCACCTCTCTTGGAGCTCATCTTTTTGTTTAGGAGTCTCACCCAATCTCATTTTTCTTCCTAATCCTCCTCTTTGTGCATCTTTTGGTTTTGGGAGAACACCTTGCTCGGCTTGGCAACATACCCCTTACTCTTATGGGTATTGGGTTGCACATTTGTTGCACCCTAGGGCTAGGTAGCTGTCCGGCCCGGTTGGGTGGTTTACCTAAACCAAATATGCACAAGGTCTTTTTTTTCCTTGTTCGCATTTTTTCTCTATCCTACCTATATGTCTAAGAGACTTGCCCAATCTCATTCTATTAGCATCCTCCTCTTTGTGCATCATTTGGTTTTGGGAGAACATCCTACTCGGTTTGGCATCATACCCCTTACCCTTATGGGTATTGGGTTGCACATTTGTTGCACCCTAGGGCTAGGTAGCTGTCCGGCCCGGCTGGATGTTTTACCTTTGCCAAATATGCACAAGGTCTTTCCTTATTACTTGTTGAGCTTTATCTTAGTTTGATCAGTCCACTAGCATAGGAATCCGTCCTTAGTCTAGAGAGTCAGTCCTCTTGTTCAGGAATCAAATTCTATCATCATAGGGGTTAGGATTTTATCCAACCTCTCATCGTATCATGTTTTTCTATCCGCTATTGCAAGGTATAGGATGCTGTCCAATCCTTGCAGAGCCGTGTTTCTGTTCTTTTTTCCCGCAAAGCATAGGATGCTGTCCAACCTTTGCGGGATGTCAGGAGTCTGTCCTCCCCTTATGATGATAGGATTTGTCCCCCTTGAGTCAAAAATACTTAAAAACAACAAAAACATCTAAAAAACCAAAAATCTCAAAAATCTTGAGTCATTAGGAGTAGTTAGGAAATCTGTTCCGAACTACGTTGGCTTGATCCCTTTCAACAGGGTACGTAGTGCAGCTTGGGATCCACATCCCAAGTCCAGCCAAACCTTTAAAAATAAGCATTTTAAATCTTTCAAAATTACAAAAATCTTTCAAAATATTGTTTTTTTTTTTTTTTCGAAAGGATCTTCCTCTAGAGTTAGGAGGTTGTCCTAGTTAGAGAGTTTTTGAGTCGGGAGTTGCTCCCTCGTTCGTTGTTTGTTTGTTGTGTGTTTTATTTGTTTGTGTTAGAGTTAGGAGTGAGTCCTAGCTAGGAGTTTTACGCCTCCGTCCGGTCAGTTGGCGATCCACATCGCCAATTGATGACTAGGTCTAAGATGCGATAGATCCTACTGTTTTTCTTAGGATATACAGCCTAGCTACACATAGATTATAGGAACCACCTGCATTAGCTTAGGGCTAACCTGCATTTAGTTAGGGTATATAGGGTGTCCTAAAATCTACAATCCATTGGAATTTAAATAATCACACAAGAAGCTTTAAGAACTAGTCTGGTCTTTTAGATCGAGTCTAGGATAGAGGTCTAGATGTCTTAGGCATCATAGCTTAGAATAGGTGCGAAGAACTACGTTGCCTTGATTCTCGTGGAGGCGGGGATACGTAGGCTTCTTTGGATGAACATCAGATCATCTAAAGACTCGGGCCTAGGTATAGATTAGAGTCTTAGGGTTGTTTGGTATCGAGTCATTTTCTATGTTTTGCAGTGTTTTCTTACTTTATTGCGCAGACCTTATACTTTTTTGGTGTGTCATGCATGTGTTTGTTCATCAGAACTTAGACACCCATTAGGCGTGTCACTTATAACCTAGCTATGCTTAGGTGACACATGTTTCTTTTATTTTATCTTGTGTGCCTTTGATTTCATCTCCGAGACATGCATGATTAGATAGACGTCTTCTCGGAGATATTCATTCCCATTTCATATGATTTTCGCCCAAAACTCTTCAAAATTATTAAGTAAATGGCATAAGAGACCAGGTGCTTGCACTTGGGCGGATGAGGTACTCTTCAGACCTTCCGAATTCGTAACCAGGCACGAACCCTATTTTATATCTCTGGTTATTCGTTGCAACAGAGCATAGTATGGGATCCTTGGCCCACTTTCCTTGGATGGCGACTCTTCTTTGTTTAAGGTACGCCTCGAATCTGGGCTAGTCCCCGAATCAAGAGGTATCTCACCTTTTATATCGCCACTCATGCTGTGAGAGGCACTTCTTTCGAGAGTTCCTTGGTAGAGCTCTCCATTCACGTGGATGATCCATAGAGACCTGAGCGCGTGGGGCTCGTCCCTCACCGCCGCGCCTCTCTCGGATCGGGGTCCACAGGCTGGCGACTCTGCTGGGGAATTCTCTTTCGAGATATTGCCTAACTCTGTTAAAATGCCATTTTTATTAATTTTGAAGAATTTTGAGCTAAAATCATTATAAATTGGAATTCAATCGCTTAGAATCCAGGGGCACCAAATAGGTGTTTAAAACAAGGGATTCACACACTGCACAGAAACATACATCATTTTGTTCTTTATTTTCTTTTATTGATTTTATTATAATTGGCTCCACGGGATAGAAACAATGGGTGCCACATGGGATGTCATTACCCTGTTGGTGCTGTTGTATCTATTTCCAAGCTATGCGCTCGTGCTGCACCCGTAAACACTCGGTGCACTTGTGTTTACAGCAGCCGATGAGCAATGAAGCATACTATGTATAGCACTCGGTGCACTTGTGTTATACATACTAAGTATGGATCATATGCATAGTACCTGATTGAGTCCGGAGCTCTACTTTCCTTTTACATATATTATGTACATGAGTATATTTGCTAACCTAGTAAAAACCCAATTAGGATTTGCTTGTACCTATATATGTATTTTGTTCATATAGGAGCGAACATGTGTTACTTACACATGTTGGAACCTAGATTTAGGAACCTTGTCCTGTGTATAGATTATTGTAACTCACCTTATGTGGTTACAATGCGGTCCTAGTACACTCACATGTCTGTCTTGAGTCAAGTATCTTGACTCTGTTTGGATATATTTAGGGCTGGTGCCCCTGGTTAGGATATATATGTGTATATATATATGTATATTTTGATTGTTAGATTAGGGTTCTCCTCTCTCCCTTTAGTTAGGGATCCTTATTCATTTCAGTGGGTTATCTCCACTTATTATCCAGTCTCAGATCTAGTCTATGACTCTTATTTGTCCATTATCATCGTCATGATCTGTTATTCGATCTTTCGGTTATTGGATTAAACCCCGTGTCACATAGTTTTTAGCTATGGTCGAGTTTTCACCCTATTATCTTTTTCTAGTGACACTGTCATTTTGAGGTGTTAGTATTCTTGTTCAGAGTGCTACATTACTATTTCTTTTTACCCATATACCCTTTGTAGCACTGTTATGCTGTCAAATTTTACCTAGAACCTTTTGTGGATAGAGTTAGATAACCATGAGCCTATCTTATCATTGCCTCATGAGTTTACTTTACCCTGACCTCCCTGTATAGCCGTTATGCTGCCGGATTTTATCCAAATCATTTTGAGCATGACTGCTAGTCTTTAAAGTCAGTTTCCATTATTTCGATTCCCATTTTCAGTATCAGTCAGCTTAAAAGTTCACTCTTAATGGGAATCCCTG